>NC_056626.2:181040276-181167776 GCF_002870075.4 Lactuca sativa | reverse complement strand
AACAAATCGATCCACGACATATAAAACATATCCAAAAGTCCTTTCATTTTAATTTAGTATACTTATGGCACGGGATATGAATGAAATGAGCCCCCTTTAATTTGTCTATTTCTTGGTATCTATTCGTTAAATTTAAGATCTCCAAATGATCCGTGAATACTTTATAGGCTTCGTTTTATTTTGCCAACCTGGATTTAATAGACACTTAAAGCACCCATCACCAAATATACATATTTATACTTTATGACACCATATCCTTCTTCACAAAACCCATGGCTACCTTTTGTTGCCCAATTGAAACCGAACCCAAGACCTTGAACCAAGTTGAACTCAACCATGCACGGGTACATATATATGATACATCTTCTTCAAAGCATGAACATGTTTTGTGTCTTCTAAGTTTCAGTTTCTTTTTGTTTGTTATAAACAGGAAGCTGCTGTTGGTGTTTTGAAAGAAAATGAACCATCTGAAGCTTCTCGTATCCTCAATGAGGTCAATAAAGGGGGTGATGTTATTGTGTGTACATGTGATTAAGAGATGAAAGATCTTGATTTCATGATATGAATGTTGCAGGGTATGAAACCAGTTATCGGAGTTGAAGAGATGGCAATGGTTATTGATAGAAAGGATTCAATTTACAGGCTTCAAGGCGTGTCTACGACTCGTGAAGCAATTTGCCAGTGTTCTGTGATCGGTGTTGTGTCCACTCCTGATCAAAGTAAATTGAAGGAGCCTTTTTCTGCTCCTTTTTGATCATGTTTATGAGCTGAAAATACTTTGTTATGATCAACTTATGAAGTTTTCTTTTACTTGTTGATGGTTCCCATCATGAAATGATATATGATTATTTACTAGCAAATTCTATATTATGACTCCTTTGATGAGGATCGACTTTCCGGTGTTTTCGTTTACTTGATGATGATTCCAATTATTTTACAAATGAACACCGTTTTTTAAAAGTATTTGGTAGTAAACCAATGTACATTGGGTTCCTTATTTAAATCATTCAAATTGCTTATAATCACGAATGGTTTCATGGACGGGTTAAGACATCCACAATGCATTGACATGTATAGAGTTTAATGGATTGACATATCCTGATTTTACTTTTCATTCAAGACTAACATTTTTTCTAGAACAATACATTAAACCCTACAAAGTTGAATGAAACATATTAAAAAAGCATTTATTATAAAACCAAATTTATGAGATTTATATAAGGATTAAAAAGTTTACTTTTTCCGTTAAAGTTGAAGATGACGTCTCATAATAGTTAACGAATGTCAACTAAGGATTTCATATCATTCAACTCTTCTATTAAACTACATAGTTGCTCTTAAGGCAAGTTGCTTTAGAGCAAGCATCCACATGAAACAAAATGAAACCAAAATAAAATGCTAAATTTTTATTTGACAAAATCATTTAAAGGGCCCCATTGTTTGCTGTTTTCTTTGGATCATGTCCAACTATTAAAATTGTGATTTTGGTCGTTTTTTGCCTACTTGTGGATTTAGTCCCTCCACTTAACACACATTAAAAAAAAATATGTTAACATCCTCGTATGCCCCTTGTGTTTTTGTCTTTTCATTTGTTCCAATGCTCCCTAACCATTACCACCATAACATTTTATCCAAAGTCTATGTTTGCAATTATAATACCATTTTTTCGGTACCCATTCAACTTCCTTTTTCTTCAATCTCATCCATTATCCATAGAAAATCCAAATACAAACCATAAAAGTTCTTCATTGTCTCTGTATTTTGCTAACAATGGACCATTCATCTATTGGATATACACTTTAACACCATTAACATATATGGTAAGTTGCTATGTCTCCATTAAGTACATGAAATCCATTTCAATTCAAATTCAAATGGCAAATCTACTAAATTATAGCTTTTGGTTTTGTGTTTTTTGTTTATCATGAGCTATTCTTACCTTGTTTTTCATAGAACTTCATCATGGTGGAAAATTTACTAAGATGTTGTTTGTTTTTTCAGAAAAACCACTTCTGACCACTTCTTGTTACGTTGCACAACACACGCGCAACAATTAGCCTTTCACAACTGTTTGTTTTTAGAAGACTTCTAACTTAAAAATTATTATGTATGTGTTGTGTTGTGTAGTACTGGATCATCCTCTTCAAACAACTTCTCACTTACTTTAAGTTATATTATTCAACTTCGATTTGTTTTAATTTTTTTTTTCAACAACATGTTTATTATTTTAATATAATATTTGATGAATATGTAAACTATTGGAGTATATTTTACATAATTTCAAAATCATTTGGTAAATTTCATATAAATATTTTTTGTGTTATATTGTCTATAATCAAATATTAATAAATTATAAAGTTAATCATTATAATTACCAAATTTATTGAAGTTAACTGGAAAAAATAATTATCGTCTTCAAAGTTTAACAAAAATGAACATGTTTTTAGCTAAATTAACATTGTTATTTGTTGTTATTTAGCAAATATTATGTTTAATTCTTTTATATAAATCTCTTTAAAAATCATATCATCACGATGATCTTTATATTTAATAAGCATATGATTAAACTAAATAAACTTTTTACTTATATTTATTTTTAACTATTGTATACTTAATTTCAGTTTATTGCAGCAATCTGCATAGATTAAAAAACAAACAGGCTTCTTGTTACAGGTTTTAGTTGTTTGGTCCACCTCTTCTACTATAGAGGGTTCTAGATTTGGTTTACAGACTTCAGCCATTTTCGCTTCGAAAAAACAAACATCGCCTAAATTTCTAGCCATAAGATATGTTGATGGGAAGGATTGGTATTTATTTGCTTGAGATAGAATAGTTTGTAGTTCAAGAGAGATTGACACAATAATGTATGTACTAGGTTATGTTTCCCCTTATGTTATTCTATCTTTTTAGAATACCCCACGTAGGATTGACTTTGGACTAATAGATTTAGGGAATGTTGATAATTTCCTTAATCTATCTTAATATATAGGTGATAACAAGCTCATAAATGTGTACACTGATCACATGGCTACAAATTTGCCAACTTATCTTATGTCTCTAAAACCAAGTGGAAGGGAAATCACTGAGAATATAGTTGATGATGAACTTGCACGCCCGAAAAACAAAAACTACCATCCCCAACACAACAATCTCCAAAATAGAGCAATCCCTTACCATTTACCACACAATAATCAGCCACATGATGATGAATGATTCTATATGATAGTATCTTATAATTAGTTTCACCATAATATAGGAGGGGGGGAATGGAAACTAGTTATGGCCAGAGTTCTTGTTGTAAGAAACTTCTCTTGAAGATGTTGGATGATGAGGGCATAAATTTACAAGGATGGATTAACAATGATCATGTAATGGAGGATGTTATGAGGAAACAAATATAGAGGATGTAGTTGAGGATCATTTTGAATTAGATTAGGAAGACCATTAAAAATCTTATCAATATAAAAGTGGAGCTTCTTCATGAATTTAAGAATTCAGACCCTTTGTTGGTGATTAAGTGAATGAGGAAAACAATTTTGATTATAACAATCACAGTGAATATTTTGTCGATGAAGACAACAATGTTGAATATGTTGAGGATGACATAACTAATTTAACCTAAAAATAGAAATATATGATGAATTTGTTGGTAGAGGTGTTGCTCAGAAGAGAATGAATGATGGTGATTATGAGCTTGAAGACCTTGACATCACTGATAATGATGGATTAAATTATTTGGGGAGGACTTTAATGGGCTATGAAAAGAAAATTGTAACGTCCCAAACATTTATAGTAAAATTTTCATTTTTAAAACAATAAACCATACAAACGAGTTGTTCCAAACCAATCAAAGTGAATATATTATATAAACATCAGAATACATATTGAAAATTCCCAATGCGGAAAACTCTAGTGGATGCGGTGTAGTCACGCCGAGCGCTTCTCTTTCGTATCGGAAGTACCTGAAACCATAAACATAAAACTGTAAACACAAAGCTTAGTGAGTTCACCGAAATACCACATACCATCCTTCCTAATAAATAAAAATAATTTGCCATTTGTCATCCTTTTTTGCATTATGCCACATGTCATTTTATGGTAAATTTAGATTAAATTATATCTATATGTCATTTTGTGATTTTTTTATTTTATTAAATTTTATATAATGCTTTAATGTAATAAATGCATCTCCAATTCATTAATACAAATTTCCTAATAATTTCTAAATTTCTAAACTGAATCCAATTATTTTACTTGTTTATTTATTTAAAATATTAATTTAAATTTACAAGATAAATAAGAACTTCAATTTTAATAACTGATATTTTATTTTTTCTTAAAATTTAAATTTTCTCAATTGTTAGATGTTAATGTTTGTTTATTTTTTCAAATAAACTTATGTAATACATAGGTCTCACAACTAGTACATATAATAAAGATTGTTATATGCCAACCATAATCTTGCCATTATGCTATGAGCCGTATCATGGTTTGCCCTTTTTAGGTCAGGGGCCAAAAACCTGGGTCTTATAGACAAGTTCCAAGAGTCACCTCCTGGTCTTCCATGCAAGTATCACAGAGACAACTAGCATTCTACATATAATTGTCAAGGTCCATACCCTGGTCTTACATAAATTTGTAGGGAGCTATATCCAGATCTTTCATACAAATGTCAGGGCTCACCCTCTGGTCTTCCTATATAACATACACCAATGGGATGACATTAGTGCCTTTGACTCCCGAGTACAGTGATGAGACTCACCTAAATCACAAAGTCGACTAACACTCAGCTCAAAACCGCATCGACCACAACCGACTACCCTCTAGCCAAATGATGAGTGCTAAACACTTCCTAACAATCCACACAAAGCAAACCCTAAGTCTACCTTCTAAAATAGAGATTCACCAAAAGCCAACCCAAGCCAAAAGTCAACGGTCAAAGTCAAAGTCAATAGCCCAATATGTCAATTATTCAACCTCATGACGTGACCTGTCCTTGGTCACGTCGTGAGAGCTCATTCGGCCCGATTCCAACTCATCTCGACTCAACCTAGCCAACTCAGTCAAGGAAAGTCACATGAGTTCACCTCATGATGTGAGCAGCCTTCTCTCACATCATTAGCCTCCAAAGTTTAATAGAAACGGGATCATTCAACCCTGACGTCATGATACCATATGTCTCACTCCGTGAGCACGGTCTGAAGCAAAAAATCTAATAATTTAAGTCCTTAATCCATTAAGCCTTTTACCCTAACTTTCCAGAAGGCCTTATAACTCCATAATACACTTAAAAGTTGATGATTTATGGGCATGTATGTCCAATACATGTCTAGATCTCATTTGGGAGCAATATTGAAGAAAATATCATCAAATTTTCATGCTAGGTTCCAAAACCCAACCATTCACTAGGTCTGAACTTCAAGGCATTCTAAGGACCTTTATAACCCACAAAGTTGCCAACTTTATGGTTTCCATTCATCCAAACTTTCTCAACCAAGGAGAAAAATGGGGAAAAAAACTTGGATCTATCCACAAACAACAATAAATGTGGAAGCTTTGACACTTACAAGGGTCCTGATTCAATGTAAGGTGATGAAGATGGTGATTCCTTGCAAGCCTCTTCCAAAGATCACCTTATTCTTTTTCCTCTATTCTTCTCCAAACCAAGAAAACTCCAAAATGGCTAAGAAACAAGCAAGGAATAAAGGCTAGGATTTTTTGGAGGTGAAAGAGGTTTTGGAGGCTGATGATGAACCCTAAAATGGGTTTAGTGGTGCTTAAGTACGAAAGAAACCCTAAAAGATCATGGGCTTGGGCTTCATCAATTCTCATGTCGTGAGCCCTTTTGTCTAACATTGTGAGACCAATCCTGAACAAAAGTTCCATATAAAGCCATCTCATGTCATGAGCCTCTATGTCTCACGTCGTGTGGCTCCTTTTCTCCAAAATCTAACCTTTTGACTCCTTGAAACCCTAATATGATTCAACAAGTAAAATGAGTGTTACACCTCTCCCCCACTTAAATTAGATTTCGTCCTCGAAATTACTCCTTACTACCTCTCATATACGCTATACAACCTGGATGATTCTCACACCACCCCGATATGGATTGGGAAGTCGACTCATACATACAACGACCTTCCAAAACTATAATCGAACCTAGACTTAGCAGGGATTTCATACTCTGATGATGAACGAAACCTTTACCCTACTAGCTTTAACCACTGAAGAATAACAATCACTACTCTTCCTGAAATCCAAAAACCCAAAACCTTGTCTGACTCCACAACAGACAGACCATTTTAAAACACAACCAATATGGCTCCACTTCGCAATCTAATCCGAAAGAAATCCTTATGCCCCTAAACTATCCTGCTGACCAAAATTAGTATTTTCGATATACCCAATATCTTTTGAGCTTCGATCTGATCTTCAAAAAATTTGAAGCGTCGGATTCCCGACCAGTCGCTGAAATCGACATCCTCTCAAATAACTGCACCACGAGACTTTATCTAAGATTCTGTCTGGCAAAGCTACTTTAATATGCTCGTATATAAGGCTCCTAAAGTCCACCGGTTCCTACTAGGGATAACATAAACCAACCATTACACCGATGCAACACAACCTACTTTTCTCTAAATGAATGTTATATGCTCAGTTGTAGTCTTACATCACAACTAGCCCCAAATGGCCCACAAGCTTCCTCAATCCTGCGAATGATGTGGCCTTCCCATAGTCTCACAACCCATTAAGATAGGGTCTAACTCTACCTAGAGAAAACTAGGAGCCAAATCATAGGTTTACAACACCCTCACGACTACTCATTGACCAGGTGAATGCCACGGGCCACCCCATGGTCTTACAACACCTTTACCACTACCTTCCAACCTAGTGAATGCTACGGCCAGTCTGCAACCTTATAACACTTCTACCACTACCTGCTAACCTATTAAATGTTATGGCCACCCCGTAGTCTTACAACACTTCTACCACTACATGCCAACCTAGTAAACGCTTCGACCACCCCGCAGTCTTAAAACACTTCCACGACAGCCATGGACCCAACCCATGGCCTTGCCACCATCTACCATATCGCAAGTCAAGACCTCATCTTACCATACTTCAGTCTGGTGTGTCCAAAATCTCAATAAAAAAATTTTAAATAACGAAATCCATTTCCGCAAGTTATAAAATTCCAATCACAATTGTTTTCAAATTCAAAACATCAGATACATTATTCATAAAATTAGAGTGTCCCCAAACAAAACGTCAGAGAGTGCACGTCGCACCATCATGTCGGGCCCTTGCCCTTAGATCCCAAAGTACTTGAAACAACAACAAACTGTAAGCTAATTCTTAGTGTGTTCCCCAGAGCACACCCAACATAATCCACATAACCATATAATCCATATCAATCACATAAGCCATACCAATCACATAAGCTATATCAATCACATAAGCCATGTGAATCACATAAGCTATATCAATCACATAAGCCATGTCAATCACATAAGCCATATTAATCACATAAGCCATTCATATAAATATATATGGATGTCGTGGGCTCCTCCCAAGGTGTTACTTCAGGATGTCGCGGGCTCCTCCCATGGTCTTTACCTGGAAATCCATGGGCTCCCCCGCATGGTCTTACATCCAAGTGTCATGTGCTCCCCCATGGTCTTTACCTGAAAAGCCATGGGCTCCCCCACATGGTCTTACATCCAAGTGCCATGGGCTCCCCCCATTTTCTTTACCTAAAAAGCCATGGGCTCCTCCTCATGGTCTTACATCCAAGTACCATGGGCTCCCCCATGGTCTTTCATGCAAATATCACATAAAAAATAGCATAACACATAGCATATAATCAACTAGCATACCACATATCACTACATCAACTAGTGTACCACATATCACAAAATGGGTCGGCCTTGGTGCCTTCGACCCATTGTTATGGTGAGGAGACTCACCTTAGTCTGTTGAACCCGAAAGCTGCTGGTCTAACAGCCCGAAACCACCCACGTTGAACAATAATACCATTAACCTTAAATTAAGATTAAACACAATCTAATTAAAGAATCCAATTACCTAAGTCCAAGACCTTTCCCAATTGCCCAAAAGTCTCCCCTTGCTAATGGGCCCAAAGTCCATATCCAAAATTATGAATGGGCCATATGGCCTAATAAGGCCTAATCAAGCACCCATGGCCCAAAACAGATTAATTAGACCACCAACCCAAAATATGACCAGGCCCAAAGGGCTTACAAGCCCATACGAAGCCCAAAACCCACTGAAGTGCATACGCCTGGCGTACCACTCCAGTACGCTCAGCGTACTAGCGTCTGAGCCAGTACGTGCCGGTACATGCTACTATGTGAAATGTATTATATGTCACACTAATAAATAATTACCTTAATTGACTTCGTTAGCTAGTGATTACACTACTCACACTATGTGTTAGAATTATTTCTTTTCATGCAGCCAATATCAGTTGTTCAATTCTCAGAAATTCATTCGAGGATAGCCACTTCTGATTCATAAAGTTTATTTTGTATAGACTCCTTTTATGAATTGTTTCCCGAACCCTATGAAATGCCAAACCAGATATGTTCAAAACTAGAATAACTTAATCTTTCAGCTTCCGGCTTATATCTACCACTATAGACTTATTTCTATCTTATCTGTGTATTCTTTTTAGCAAGATGCCTCCATGTCAATCAACGAGATGCACTACTCTGATAACTATAGTTCAAACTCCACTACCTTCTCCACAATTCGACCCTGCTACTCTCCAAGCAGTGATAGTCGCCGTAGTAGCAATTGCTCTAACCCACATCAGCAAAAGTGGTACCAACGGAACCGGTAGCGGTACCCACTTAACAAAATCTGTAGTTACCCATGGACAACCACAGGAGTGTTCATATAAGGACTTCATGAGCTGCAAACCCAAATCCTTTAATGGAAATGGGGGATTCATTGCTCTGATGCGATGGTTCGAGAAAACAGATTCGGTCTTCGCAATCTTTTCGTGCCCAGAAGGGAGCAAAGTTAAGTTTGCTACCTGTACCTTCTCCGAAAGATCCCTGACATGGTGGAATTGCCATGTTAAGTCACTGACCCTACCAGTGGCTAAGTCGATAGGTTAGGAAAACCTAAAGGAGATGATGTTAGAAGAATACTGCCCAAGGGGCAAAGTACAAAAGCTGGAACAAGAACTACGGGAGCATACCATGGTCGGTTCAGACATAGTGACCTACACTGACAGGTTTAGCGATCTAGCAGCACTATGCCCTGAGATGGTTACACCAGAGAGTAAGAATATAGAAAGGTACATCTGGGGTTTATCTACCCCGATTCAAGGAGATGTACTGTCTTCTAAACCAAGTACATTCGATAGCCCCAAATGCCTGGCCCAACGACTCATTAATCATGGTGTCTGCCATGGCGTAGTGGTCCCTGTTCCCAAGCCATCAAAGGGAGGAGACTATAAATGAAATTCGGGGAAAAAGTGGAAGGAGCGAACAACCCAGGAAACCCCACAGGAACAACAAATGGGTACTATATACGCCGCCACAACACCTGCTACTCCAGCACCTGTCAGTTGATATGTTGGAACTCTACCGAAGTGTGGAAAGTGTAACTACCACCACACCGGAGTATGTCGGGAAATGCATTTCCAGAATTACCACAGGAAGGGGCACACTGCCCGGTTCTGCAGGACACCAGCACAACCGATTTCACAAGTCCCCGGAGTAGAAGTAAACCAGGCCTGCTATGGTTGTGGTGAGACATGGCATTACAAGAGGGACTTCCCGATAACGAAGAACTTAGGTGCAGATGGACGGATTCTGATGATCACCGTATGAGAAACTACCCCGGAATCCCCAACCACCAGCGGTACGTCTTCGAAATAAGAATTGCTTTAAAAAATAATTTATATTTATATTAGATTAAAACTTGGGGATAACATTTAAAAGTAATTATAATAACTCACTCGTCTGAACAAGTCATAACATCCGTAAGAGAACTAAAGATCCGTACAGGTGAGTTATGATGGCTTTGATGGGTTTTGATCATAAGACATCCTATGTGCTCATACAAACCCTAATGCTTGGATCTAGGTTTCTCTATTGTACATGCAAGTTATCCAAGACTATAAACCTTAATTCTAGCATTCAAGTAATCATATTAACATGAGAATAGGTTTAAGATGTTACCTTGATTGTTATGTAGCAATAACAATCCCAAATCTCCTTGTATTGACTTTAGAAAGCTTAGAGTCACAAATGTCACTCCTCTAATGGTTCACAAACACCATAAGCAAGAGGATGAAGAGGAGAGAGGATGGAGGCTGCCCTAAAACGTGTGAAACCCTAGGAGAAGTCTTCTTCACGTTTTTGGGTCATAAGGGATGTATATATAGTTAGGCTATTAGGGTTATCTAACAAGGAAACCCTAATTTGGATGCTTAAGCCCTAAGCAAACCATGGACTCCTTTAATTAGGGCCTTGGACGATTTCCTTATGGGTTTCCCCATAAAATTCTTCCACTCCTTAATTTAAGACAATCCATGGCTCAAATTGCAATTATCTTATAATTACAATTCCAGTCCCTTAAGTTTAATTAATCTCTTTTAGTCAAAAAACTAATTACCAATTAATTATTGACTAATATTAATTAAACAATATGATTTCTCCTTTAATATATTATTCCCATAATATATTAATAAATCATATTTAATCCTTTCTCTCCATAATTCATCCTATCAAGTTGCTTTGGTGAAGGCAACCCAAAAGGACCATGCACCATCGGGTCAAGTACATACCAAAATAGTTATGGACTTAGACACTAATCCAACAGTCTCCCACTTGGATAAGTCTAATAACTATTATGCGTATGATTTCATATCCTGATCTGCAATCGTAGCTTTCCAAAGCCGCTGTCAACTCTGATCCTATCAGATACGCGTGTCCTTTAGATAAGGGATCATATATTCCTCCATTCTAGATATCGTATGAGACATGATTTCTAATCATTCTCTTTGTACTATTTCTCGATTTCCGATTCATGATGACTGACTAATTGAACAAATCAAATTAGCCCTAGCCCGGCCGAGCATTTACGTTTGTCATCACTAAATCATCGAGGGGCCCAAAGATATCGCTTTTATCCTACCTTGGATAAAAGGAACGGATAAAATTTGATACAATGCTTGCTTGAACTCATTCACCGAATCACACATAACAATATGTTTTATAACACCAAGTTAGTAGTGTGTTTACATATTATCAATGTGCAACCGATTTGCAAGATACAACTCACACATCTTGGTTTCAAGAATATAAGATGTTATCGTCTCACCCATCACTCGTGATACAATTCATGGAGTGATCCAAGTGAGCGCAGGTTTAATCCAATGCTCAAATCATATTCATAAGCACTCATGAACGTTGCAACAAACATTTGCTTATGTCTAATACTCTTTTACACAATCCACACACCAATTCACGACAGTCTTCATTCATATCTACTTCCAACATATGAACGATTGTGGCCCGTTCGAATAATTCGATTATTCTTAATAAATTCAATTATTCTGGAAGTCAAAACATGCAAATGTGAAACACAAGAATAATACTAATCCCATATGGCCTCAAACCTTTGAGTATAAATAAAACTCCTTTTATTTATCACCATATCGATTACTCATTATTTGTCGTTTCGGGTAATCAACTTCTTACTTGAATTATTACACTTGTCCCATGCTCTTAGCATGCACACAATGTTTACCTATGGTTCTTACTTTTGTGAAATAGATCAAATTGAACACATTTCCAATCATTCTCATTTCACAACTCCAAATCCTTTTTCATAAGTGTGAGAATATCAAATTCTCGTTACTTATAAAATATGCTAGATTCTAACATTCTATGCAATGATCCTTTCGTAATGTCACTGCACCAAAGTCACAAAGACTATTTCCAATGATATTACAAAGTCCTCTATCGGAGATTGTTACAAGACAATTCCATAGACGTGATGTCTCTCACTCAAAGTACATTCTTTGAACATCCTTTTGCATAAAGGTTTCTAATCTAGTCATAGATTTTCAATATTCAATTCCCAATATGGACACAATTCCATATTTTCCATATGACAACTCACTCTTAATAGAATCTTATCTATTCGTAATGATGTCGATATGGTCCATCCAATATGGAAACATTTCCATAATTTCCATATGACAACTCATTCTTAATAGAATCTTTTCTATTCATAATAATGTCGATATGGTCCATCCAATACCATGCTTCCAACTACTCACAAGCGACCAATCATCGTCAAACTTTGGATTGTCCTTTGATAGTTGTTTAATTATTTTAGTCAAAACCGATTCTAGTCCCTTTTCCCTCTAAATGCGCTAGACATTTGGAAAATTTTAGAATGGTCAAACATTAAAGCATTTGCAATCGATCCTATACCCGAAGCGTATGAACACGACGCATAATGTTTTATTTGCTATGTTCTCAAAATTCGAATTGTGAAGAGGAATGTCGTAATCATAATCGAAATTTTAAGAACACACTATGTACCCTTGACTAAATTTATTAACATTTCTCAACCTAATCTTTTAGATTTGAAATGAAGCATAGTATTCTCTCCCTTAATTATAGCAAAACAACTTTACAACCCTTACGACTTTTCAAGGTATAACTCTTGTTTTCTATAATTAATATTGCCAACTTTCAATACGTGCCTTAATAATCATACAATCATAACATTTATGCTCCCACTATCATGATGATTATTATAAAACATAACACTTATGCTCCCACTAGCTTTGACATGCATTCAGAAACAGTCTAACTTTCAAAAAAACAATACTTATTGAATTTCTTAAGTTCATGTTTCCAATACCTAATGCTTTGATAATCTTTTATCAAGGCTTCTTGAACTTATACACCTTTGTCTTAGATAGTTAATATGTGTGTCTAAACAATTGCCAAACCTCACAATTCAAATTATGGAAAGGGATACCGTAACCATAATCGAATTTGAGAATGCAATTTTACAATCACTATCTTCTTAAAATCTTTCTTAGTGAAAGTATTTCCTCACAGTCATTTTCATGAAGGAGGGAATCTTATGACACTTAGATTTTAATGGTGTATACGTTCCTATCCATGTGAATTTGTCAAAACCAAAGTTTATGACAAATTCAAACTCATATGGACCGAACTTTCTTAATCTTGATTTCTTGCCTTATGGTAGCATAGCTGCCCACCATGTCTTCCAAGTAGTTAAGCAGCTCACCTTTTCCTATCAATGTACTTTCCATTGATCAAGGTCCTTTCCTTTTATGCATTCAAATGAGAGCTCACAGAACTCATATACATAATTAACTCAATTGGAACGACACAGAAACAAAATAATGTCAACACGATAGGTTGTAAACCTCAACTCGTGTGCTAGTGATGATCGATAAGGTTTATTTGATTTGTTCTTGTAACCTTTCAAGACCATTAAGACTCCCACTGACTCCTTGACATATAAGATTCTCTTGTCAAAACATTTCTTGACAAACAAATATTCAAGAGTTAGTGTAGCTTTTATCAAAACTCTTCATAAATTGGTCCTAGTTGGTCTATGTCTTATCCAAGACATCACAACTTTCCACATTTGATGAATGTTATAAACCTTCTTAATACTTTTCACTCAATGTCACAATCTTAACTCTAAGACTTGTTATTGGAACGAAGTATGGTTGACTTCTTGATTTTACCATTTCTTCAATCCTTGATTCCTCTTCTTAAACATACAATTGTACTAAGACTCACTTAGAGGATCAATTGAGATATGGTTCTTAATCATTAAGACCTATTATAAAGCATTAAAGCTACTCTCCCTTCTTCTTAGAATGGAGAAACTCTTATCTTTCTGCCTACTTGATTCTTCTTATTCGTTTTGCTATTGATTTAAACTTTTTCAATCAATTCATAATTACACTTAATCTTGTAAGTATAATCATATTTACTAAACCTTTAGTGAATCATGACGAATATCATTGTTACTCTTATGGTGGACTTGATCAACACGCAACTTTGTGTACTCGATCTCCTAGTCCTTCACTTGACACTTTGTCAATGAATTAGTCTAATTTCCAAATATGAAATTTCTCATTCATCGTGCAACCAAGTTGCATGATTCCAAGTTTCTGTCCAATTGAAACTTGGGCGATGAGAAACTCTCCCTATTTGATAAATTCTCGACTTTCCATAAATAACATAAATAAGAACCAAATCCATTATTGCTAGTAATAGAAACATTCAAACATCAATTTTTCATATATACCATTGCAAGGATAAATAAATAATATAATATCAAAATTTATTTTATTGCGGAAAAATTTTGTCCTTACAATGCAATTCATTGAAAAACTATGCTAATACATCTTTCTTAGCAATCTAATTCTAACTCTAAGTAGTAGCTCAAGAATCTAATCTTCGAGAAATGCGATCTAAATCCATTCCTTCACGGTTAGATTCTGCTCACTTCTTCCTTTAAGTTTCCTTTCTTTTCTTCAATCCTACAAAACATCAATTGTAATCTTATCACATTATGTATTAAGAATCTAGAATAGAAGCTTAAAAGAGTTGGTTAATGGATTTTACCTATATTAGAGCCATACGTTTTGACTCTCCCATCTCTTAGATCTCTTAGGTAAATGGGGCAGTTTCGTCTCGAATGCCCATTTTCTTGGCAATAAAGGCAAATTGACTCTTTTGGAACATGACATGGAGCTACTTCAGACATTGCCTTTCTCTTATGATCAAACTTTTCGATCATAGCATGTATTTCGTTTCCATTGTCTATATCCATAGAGGTCTTGAAGGAAGATTCACCAATCAACTTTGCTTTTCTATTGCGCCAAACCATTGCTGATTCAGCAGCAATAAGCATATAGGTGAGATCTATAAGGGTCATGTCGCGGTTCATCATATAGTACTCTCTTACGAACTCACTATATGAGTTAGGAAGTGACTGAAGAACCCAATCAACAGCCATTTCCTCACAGACAACGGATCCCTACATTCTTAACCTATCAATGTGTGACTTCATCCCTAGGACTTGTGCACACACCGACTTTCCTTCTTTATGTTTACTTGCCAAAAGGGCTTGAGTGACCTTGAACTTTTCAAGCCTTCGAACTTGTGGGTTAGGGAGAATAATTGGAGGAGGTGGAGGAAGTGAAGCATGATTTCTTGTTCCTCGATCGAATCGTGGAATATCATCTTCATGTGGAAAGCTTGTTCCACGGGATTTGGGAAGACCATAGTTGTCGAACTTTGACATCTATAACACGGAGAAAATGAATTCAAGTTAGTTGATTGATTGAGTCCTTAGTAAATTAACCAAATGAAATACTAAGGCTAGGACCAACACAATATTCTACAACTTGGGAGAGGGATGCCATAACCCAAATTGCAGAACATTTGAAGGTAAGTGAATGACGATTCACTAATTTCCACCATGAAAAACGAAAAATAAATTTAAGTTCTAAATCTATGAAAACTCCTAGATCCTTTGAGATTTAGTGAACATTTCAATGGCATGTTTAAATCTCGATATGCCCCTCTTGTTTGTGACTGGGATGCCGAGGATCACAAATCGGGTGTGAATAACCATGCAAACTTACATGGTGCCCTCACATGTTACAGTCACCTATTCGATGTGCCGGTAAACCACACACGCTCCACCGAACTATGACAAACATTGAGTCACCCTTTGCTACCTTTGCTTAGAAACATTTAGTGTGCCGGTAAACCACACACGCTCCACTAATGTCTTCGCAAGGGCACAAAGTGTAATTTCATGGAATTGCATCAATTCACTTTTGCCTAAGTAACTAAGATTGGGAATTTTATGAAAACATTTAGTTACTTTAATAATTCATTATACTTATAATGGAAGGTTTTGTCCTATCCTACCTGTTCGGCTAACGACCCTCCACTAGTCAAGAGTGCGGTGGGTAAGAGTGGATACCCATTCAATCGCCATTTTATAGGCAATTTCCTTAAACACCCCTTATAGACCTGCTTCGTGAATGAGGCCTACTAACGGTAAGACTGACTTTTACTCATACATATATATAATGTTAGACTTTTAATGTTATATATAGTATAGGGTGTATTTTACACTTTTAAAATGCTAGGAGGTCAAATTTAACAATTATACTTTTAATTCAATTAAATTGTAAACCTAAACTTTTATGGATTTATTAAACCTTTTTTAATTATACACCTTAATTAATTAATAAAACCATAAGGGTGTGATTTGAACTTTTCAAAACAATACTAGGGTTTTAGAATTTAACATTCCTAATTAAACTTTTAATCAACTTTTAAATTCCAAAACTTGAGGGCAAGTTTTTGAAACATTTCAAAACATTAGAGTTTAGAATTTAAATATACATCAAAATTAAACAATTAATCAAAATTTAAATTCCAAAACTTGAGGGCAAGTTTTGAAACCTTTTTCAAAACATTAGGGTTTCAACTATTTAAATTTCAAAACAACAAAACTTTTGGGTTCAAATTTAAACTATAAAACCTAAAGGGGAAAATATGAAACTTTTCATAACAACAAGGATCAAATAACAAATAATCTTAATTAACATTTAATCACATAATTATCCATATTTGATTTATTTAATGATTTCTTGCAAAACAATTTACCAATTTAATCAAAATAATTAATCAATTATCACATAAGGAAACAAATATTTTATTAATTGATAAATATCTTCAATTAGATCAAGAATATAGTCAAATATATCATAAAATCGGATTTATATTGATCTAATATGATAAGACAACTATCCTTAAGCAAAAACAGCAAGAAATCCCGGTTTACCCTCCTTCTGACGAGTCGACTCGCCGAGTCAGCATGGACTCGGCGAGTTCATCTATGGACTCGGCGAGTCCAGCCTCCAGAAACACAAAAAACGAATTTTTCAATCATACAATGCATCAATACAATAGAAACCAATCTAGGCTTTGATACCATTGATGGGTTTTGATCATAAGACATCCTATGTGCTCATACAAACCCTAATGCTTGGATCTAGGTTTCTCTATTGTACATGCAAGTTATCCAAGACTATAAACCCTAATTCTAGCATTCAATTAATCATATTAACATGAGAATAGGTTTAAGATGTTACCTTGATTGTTATGTAGCAATAACAATCCCAAATCTCCTTGTATTGACTTTAGAAAGCTTAGAGTCACAAATGTCACTCCTCTAATGGTTCACAAACACCATAAGCAAGAGGATGAAGAAGAGAGAGGATGGAGGCTGCCCTAAAACGTGTGAAACCCTAGGAGAAGTCTTCTTCACATTTTTGGGTCATAAGGGATGTATATATAGTTAGGCTATTAGGGTTATCTAACAAGGAAACCCTAATTTGGATGCTTAAGCCCTAAGCAACCCATGGACTCCTTTAATTAGGGCCTTGGACGATTTCCTTATGGGATTCCCCATAGAATTCGTCCACTCCTTAATTTAAGACAATCCATGGCCCAAATTGCAATTATCTGATAATTACAATTCCAGTCCCTTAAGTTTAATTAATCTCTTTTAGTCACAAAACTAATTACCAATTAATTATTGACTAATATTAATTAAACAATATGATTTCTCCTTTAATATGTTATTCCCATAATATATTAATAAATCATATTTAATCCTTTCTCTCCATAATTCATCCTATCAAGTTGCTTTGGTGAAGGCAACCCAAAAGGACCATGCACCATCGGGTCAAGTACATACCAAAATAGTTATAGACTTAGACACTAATCCAACAGGCTTAGTATGTACATCAGGGTTATGCATAGCTAGGATTTTGTAGACTTAGAGTGAGTGATTCCACCTTAAATCATGTTCCTTGTTTGGTTGTGGATTTAGGGTGGAGCCACTCAGTCGACCGTCTTATTCATCTTAATTATACATAACTTGTATATGCCAGGCGATCATAAGGGTACCGAGGAGGATCATAATATAGAGTATTGACACTAGTTATCAGAGCACTCTCACTGTTAGTACTCGTTCATCGCGATATGGTTTGTGACAGTGGTGATATCAAGGGGAAAAACAGAAAACACTAGAACATTTACACATGGTACATTGTTGAACACACTCGGGATACACCGTCGTATAACAAACGTTTCTTTCAAATCAGCCTAACTTTTGTTTCTTTAAAGAGTCCATTGTCATCATTCGTCATGAATTGGTGTTCTCCTCACCATACTAAGTTCATATGTTTCCATCGCCTTGACCGTCAAATTCACGAAACCCTTGTCATTCGTAACGACAGCCCGACCCAGACCTTGGAATCGTCCACCTCGTATTCTAAACCATGAAGTACTCATGCAAGGAGTACCTTGCCCTCCGAACCTTGTCGTCGTATATTCAGTAGACCTTCCCAAACTACCACTCGTCCAACATATCAAGTTCAAGCACAGTGGCTAAGGACAAATACAGCCCACTTATCACTAATAAGTGTATACACGAAGGTGGTATATAATAATGATTATGCAGATTTAGTATGTGTGTTTTCACCTTATCTCCTGTTCCTTGTTTGGTGGTGGACCTAGGACAGAGTCGCACATCCGACCGTATTACTAATCTTAAGTATATACGACTTGTATGCACGAGGTAATGCTAGATGGACCAGGTATGAATCCTATCATGGACATTAGGGCAAAATTGCATTGGGTCTACGAGTGGGTATTCTGCTAGTTGGAGGAGCACAACCCCAGTAGTACCGCTAAGAAAGCTAATTTCGGAACGAAATTCCATCTAACAGGGGGATGATGTGACAACCCAATTTTTTTTGTCTTGCCAGTCCAGCTAATCAATCGAGAGTCAGACTCGTTTCTGCTATCTTTTAGCATTGTTTAGGGTCTGTTTGAGTGTTCTAAGCCTAGTACATTCAAGTTTTGGGTTTAAGGATGAGTTAACTTAGGTTCTTCGTGTTACATTCGAGCCAAGCACTCCATCAAGAGGAGTGTACGGCCGCAAACATGCGTGTGCGGTCGTACACTCAAGGTGGTCGTGAACCCATGCCCATATATAAGTCATTCCTTCATTTTTCACACTTTCTTACACTTCCAAGTGAAGAAAATCTTTTTTCTAAACTATCATCAAGAACACTCCTTCTAATATTCAAAAGTGGTAAGTGGTTCTTCATGTACCTTGTTATACTTCAAAGACCACTAAATGCAAGCCATGATTCTTCATGTTTCAACATCCCTTCATGATCTTGAAGGGAGTATGGCTGTGAACCCATCATAGGTTCATTGGTCGTGCACACCTCAAGACCCTCCAAAATCAGAGCTTTGTTCATCATCATGTTGTACATTCGACACACTAGTTTCCCCATGGATCAAACACCCATTTTTGCATGATTTTCCATGAGTGTACGACCGTATACTCATTGACCATACACTCCTTGGCCGTACACTCCCTTGTGTGGCCGTAAACCCCCTTTAGTCAATCACATGTGATTGTAACACTTTCTAGCAAGTGTTTCCTAGTCCCTAAGGGTGTTTCCTTGCATGTTAGTGTTGGGTTTTGAGCAATCTAACACTTCCTAAGTGTGCATGCAACCCTAATAAACCTTGGATCTATGTTTGTCTAATACATGCAAAATAATAATTTTTCCAAGGTTCATAACCTATCTAACATGGCATGGGATACTTTTAAACATAAAAGAATTAGATGAGATTACATACCTTTTGATGATGAGTTTGATTCCTAAGGAGTTTGAGGGCCAAGCACCAATAGTGTGAATGCCTCAAATGGAATCACAAATCACCACAAACTCTTGGAAAACTTTAGAGAGAGTGTATACACACATAGAAAATCGGCCACACACACAAAACCACACTAGTGGCTATTTCATGCAACATAAGCATGCTTATATAGTGTGCATGGTTAGGGTGAAACCCTAATAACCCATGACCTTTCCTTTTCCAAGGATCCATGGGTTAATAGCTCCATGGATCATCCATAGACTTCCACATAAGCCTAGCCCATTAACAAATAAGTGTTAGCCCACACCATATAAAACAATAGCCCACAATTTAATTAGTCTTCCTTTTAATCTCTAAATTAATTCATAATTAATTTAAGACTAACACTAATTAAATAACTTCAAATTAATATATTATAACTTACAATATATTAATAAACATATGTGTATAACTCTCATAAAATTATCCATAAATAGTTTGGATGAAATGCAACCCAAATGGACCATGCCGGGTCGGGTCAAGTATATACCAAATAAGTTATGGACTTAGACACCTTATCCAACAGACTCCCACTTGGATAAGTCTAATAACTATATTTGCGTATATTACTTCAGGAACCAACCAGCAATCGTAGCTCTCGAAAACTCTGTTGAACTATGAAGCGCCATTTTAGATAAGTGATCATATAATCCTCTGTTCTCATGATATCAGCCAGACAAATACATGGAACAACGTCGTACTTATTGTCCAGCAGTTTGTTTCCCGATTTTCGATTTGTTTGACAAAGAACTTAATCGAACACATCAATTTAGTTCTGACCGGCCGGTACATAGGTCACAACAAAATCATCGAGGGGCCCAGATATCGCTTCTATTTCTAGAAGGAACAGATAAACTTCGACTCATATGCTTGTTCTACTACTTGTTGAATTATACACAAAGGCACGTTTTATAACATCAAGTTACTGATGCATTTACGTGCAATCAATGCACAACCAACTCATAGGTAACAATTCATATCTCTAGGTTTGAAGATTTATATGATATTACCGTCTCACGATCACTCGAGATAAATTCCATGAAGTGATACAAGTGAGCGTGGGTTTATTCCAATACTCATAACTTATGAGCACTCATGAATGTTGTAGCAACCATTGCTATGACTAAACCCATTTAGCCATCTACAAACTCGATTCATGACAGTCTTGATTCATACCTACTTCCAACATATGAACGACTGTGGAGTGTTTAAATAACTTAGTCATTCGGAAAGAATAACCTAGCTATTTTGGAAGTCAAAACATGCAAAGTGAAACACAATAATAATCGAATCCAATATGGTCTCAGAACCCTTTTGAATATAAATAGAACCACCTTTTATTTATCACCATATTGATTACACATTATTCATTGTATAATGTTTCAAACAATCAACTTAAGACTTGAATAAAAACAACAGTCGTCCCATGCTCCTGGCATGTACACTTTGTTATTCTAAACAATAGTTATGCCATACTCCAAGTATGCACACTATGTTTGTCTATGATCCTTACATTGTGATGTAGATCAATTGAACATGATTCCAATGATACTCATTTCACAATCCCAAATCCTTA
The DNA here is from genome assembly GCF_002870075.4 of Lactuca sativa. Lineage (NCBI taxonomy): Eukaryota > Viridiplantae > Streptophyta > Magnoliopsida > Asterales > Asteraceae > Lactuca > Lactuca sativa. The sequence continues at coordinate 181,146,347 of NC_056626.2, read as the reverse complement.
TTGTAAATGTGAGAATCCCCGATTCCTATCATTTACCAAAAAAATCTGTTAGATTTTAAACTTTTATGCAATGTTCCTCTTGTAATGATTATGCACAAAGTCACCAAAACCTTGTCACCAGTCATTACAGAGTATTCCAAAGAAGGTCAACTTCTATGGAACGCAAGTCTCATATTCAAAGTAAATTGCTTTGAACATCCTTCTTGCATTAAGGTTTTCTAATCTTACATAGATTGAATAACTTCCACCTATGGAGACATTTCCATAGTCCCATTTTGACTATCACTTCCGAACAAGAGTTACTTCTTTTCAGAATATGTCAATATGGTCCTTTCTGACAACTTACATCATACTTCCAACTTTCCCTGAGCAACCAATCTTTGGCGAACCTCAGATTGTCCTCGACAATTGCTTAATCACTTTAGTCATATCCAGTTCTAGACTTTTCCCTTCTCAATGCCTTAAGCATTTGGAAAATTTAGAAAAGATGAATATTATATCACATGCAATCGATCCTATATCCGAAGCATATGGGACACGATTCATGATGTTTGATATAAAGACATGATACTAGACAAGTCTTTTGCTACAATATTTTTTATTTGCCATGTTTTCAAAATTTAACTATGAAGAGGGATGCCGTAATCATAATCAAATTTTGAAAACGCAATATATATAGAATTTCTTCAAGTTGAACCATTCCAACATAAAATTCATATATATATATATATATATATATATATATATATATATATATATATATATATATATATATATATATATTCTTGACTAAAGATGATTAAAATCTCAATCTAAGCTTTAGAATTGAAACGAAGTATAATTTCCTCTCCCTTAATTATAGCAAAACAACTTTTCAACCCCTGCAACTTCACGAATTGAAACTTTGTTTTCTATAATTAACATTGCTAACTTGCAACACTAAACGTAATAATCATGCTCCCACTAACATGATGATTATCAGCATAACACTTATGCTCCCACTAGCTCTGACATATTTCCAGAAATTTGCTGGACTTCTGAAATTTAGATTCATACACCCTTTCTTAGATAGCTCACATGTGTGTCTTAACAATTTTCAGGACTATGAAAAGGGATGTCGTAATCATAGTCTCAATTGCTTAGGCATTTGCCATTTCTCACAAGTCCATGTTAGTGTGCCGGTTAACCACACGCGCTCCACTAACGACTTTTGAAAATGCAAATAACACAATTGATATCTACGTAAAATCTACTTAGTGAAAGCGTTTCCTCACCATCATTTTCATGAATCGGAGAGAAACCTTATGACACTTAGATTTTATAGTGTATGAGTTCCTATCCATGTGAATTTGTCAAAACCATAATCACAAGATAAGGTTAGTGATAAATTCAGCCTTACATGGATTAAACTTGTTCAATCTTAGTTTCTTGTCACCTTGGTAGCACAAGGCCCACCAATGCTTCCAAGTTGAACTCTGATAACTTACATGCAAATTCAACTTATTTGAAGTAGGTACAAAAATAAGAATCATGTCAACACGATAGGTTGCAAACCTTAAGTCGTGTGCTAGTGATAAATTACAGGTTTTACTCTTGATTAAATCTTGAAACTTTTTCGGGATCTTTAAGGCTCCCACTGTCCCCTTAACATATAAGTTTCCCCAGTCAAGAACCATTCCTTGACAAAACAAATATTCAAGGGATAGTGCGGATTCTTATCAAGACTAACACTTCACACAATTGGTCTTAGTTGGTCTTTGTCTCATCCAAGACATCACAACTTACCAATCTCAAATGTACAAGAATAGAAAACATTTTACTCTTACATTTGACTAGTGTTAATAAATCTTCCTTTATGTCACTCAAAGTTACAATCTTGGAGTATGACCCTAAGAATTATTTTGGAACGAAGTATGACTCATCTTCTCGATCTTAACCAATCCAACAATTCATGACCTCTCTTCTTAGCCATAACAATGCACTAAGACATCCTTAGAGTATGAATTTGTGATATGGTTTCATAATCATTAAGATGATCATGAAATACGATACTAAAGTACTCTCCTATCCTTTCAGATTTGAGAAACTTTTATCTTTCTGCCTGATTTGATTCTTCTCATTTGTTTTGTCATACATTGTAACCTTTCCAATGTTACAGAATTATACTTAACCTTATAAGTATAATCATATTTACTAATCTTTAGTAAATCATGACAAATCAATCTTTGTGGTGGACCTTGACTAGCGCACACCCAGTGTACCTAATTCCTTAGTCCTTCAATTGACTCACATATACATGTGATCAAAGAATTAGTCTTAATTTTCAAAGATGAAAATTCTCATTCATCATACAATACAACTTGTATGATTCCAAGTTTCTGTCCAATTGAAACTTGGGTGATGAAAACATTCTTCATTCGGTAAATTCAGACACTACCACAAATGAAGGAATCAAATCCACTTTCCAATATTGCTATTACTGGAAACATATAAGCAACAATTTTCCACAGATGCCATTGTAAGGATATTTTTAAAATAAATAAAATAAACCCCTTTTTTTTCTTTTTTTTTAAAACTTTTCGGAAAAATTTATCCTTACAATCCACATGAAAACCTTGTTGTTATCTATTCATAAGCAATATATTTAAGCAACAGCTCAAAATTCTTATTACCGAACCATGCGATCGAAACCCACCTTCGCAATCAGAATCAACATATACTTATTTTAAGCTTCCTATCTTTTCTTTGATTCTTAAAAACATCAGCATGTGACCCATTCACATTATGTAATAAGAATCTCCAAATAGGAACTTAATAGAGTTAGATAGTGGACTTTACCCGAAGTAGAGTCAAACTTTTTGACTTGATCAATCTTATGATCTTTCAGGTAAATATGGCAGCTTCACAACCAATGCCCCTTCCTTTGGCAACAAAACACATGGACCCTTTGGTAATGGCACATGAGACTATCTCAGACTTAGCCTTTCGCTTTACCATTTGGTCAACGGAGTTGACTATGGCCGATCCCTTTCCATTGGGAAGAGAAATCCTTTTCTAGATATCCAATGCTACCATTGTCAATGTCCATGTAGACTTGGGAAGTTGTTCTTTTAATCAAATTTGCTTTACTAGTGTTCCGAATCATTACTTATTCCACAACACCAAGCAAAAGGATAACATCATTAAGGGTCATATCATAGTCTGTCTCATAGTAGTCCCAAAGAGACTCACTATGTTACTAAGAAAGTGATTGAACATCCAACTTTCACGAGACTTTGACACCCAACTCTCCCGGCTTGTCAATATGTGACTTTATCTCCAAGATGTGAGCACACATAGACTATGCTTGCCAATAGGGATTGAGTGACTTTAAACTTTTCAAGAACTTGTGGGTGAGGGAGAATAATTGGAGGAGGTGGAGGAAGTGAAGCATGATGTTAAGGGACACCATCTTCAAGAGATTTGGGAAGATCATAGTTGTCTGAACCAGACATCTATAATGGGAGAAAATCAAGTTAGTTGATTCAAAGTCCTTAATATAACACCCAATATGAAATATTAAGGCTAGGACCCAACACAATATTTTATAATTTGGAAGAAGGATGCCGTAATCCAAGCTATAAAATATTTGAAGGTAGGCGAATGACGATTCACCAATTTCCACCATGAAAAACGAAATAATTTATTAGGTTTTAATTGGATTTGAAATTCCTAGATCTTTTGAGATTCATTGAACTTTTCAATGGCATGTTTCAATCTCGAGTGTGCCCTCTCAAATTTTGTGACTGGGATGCCGAGGATCACAAAACAAGGTGTGAATAACCATACCAATTCACTTGGTACCCTTAATATTATCACCTAATCAATGTGCCGGTTAACCACACACGCTCCATTGATCTATGACAAACATTAAGTCACCCTTCATGATCCTTACTAGTCCAAGTTAGTGTGCCGGTTAACCACACACGCTCCACCAACGACTTGGTAAGGTACAAAGTGTGAATTCCATTGGCTAGCACCAAATTCACATTTTTCCTAAAGTAACTAAGATTGGGAATTAAATAAAAAAATATTTAGTTACTTTATAATAATCATTATACTTTTAATGAGAATTTAAAGTCATTGTCCTACCTGTTCGGCTAACGACCCTCCACCAGTCAAGCAAGCGGTGGGTGAGAGTGGACACCCACTAAGTTGCCATTTTATAGGCAACAACCTTATACCCACCTTATAGACCGACTTCGTGAATGAGGCCTACTAACGGTAAAACGACTTGTTCTTATACATATATATAATAATTAACCATTAATGTTATAAATAGTATAAGGGTAGAATTTTAACTTTTAAAACTTCAAGGGTATGGAATTAAAGTTTGTGTGAGACTTTACAAATTCCAAAACTTGAGGGCAAGTTTTGAACAATTCATAAACTTTTGGATATTCATAACTTATGAGTTTTTAATTAAGTGTTTAAAACTTTTAATGAAGAGTCTCTTGGAAATCCATAACTTGAGGACAAGTTATGAAGTCCATCAACAATTTCAAGAATCATATGAACACATATAAACTTGAAATTTTGATTATAACTTTGAAATTGGTCCACCATCATCATTACCACATCAAAAACAGGTTTTATGAGTCCAAAACAGTTTAAGGTAATGATTCTAGACCAATTCCAGCACCAAAACTCGAAGATATGCTGTCTGGGGTTCCAACTCGTCGAGTGCATGAACCAACTCGCCGAGTTGGATGAATTTTGTCTTGGACTCGTCGAGTCCCTTCATGGACTCGGCGAGTCTGCTGTGCAGACAGCACATAAACTTCGATTTTCAGCAATTTGCATCAAGTATTCAAGAAAACAAGCCTAGGTTCTGATACCACTGTTGGGTTTTGAGCAATCTAACACTTCCTAAGTATGCATGCAACCCTAATAAACCTTGGATCTATGTTTATCTAATACATGCAAAATAATAATTTTTCCAAGGTTCATAACCTATCTAACATGGCATGGGGTACTTTTAAACATAAAAGAATTAGATGAGATTACATACCTTTTGATGATGAGTTTGATTCCTAAGGAGTTTGAGGGCCAAGCACCAATAGTGTGAATGCCTCAAATGGAATCACAAATCACCACAAACTCTTGGAAAACTTTAGAGAGAGTGTATACACACATAGAAAATCGGCCACACACACAAAACCACACTAGTGGCTATTTCATGCAACATAAGCATGCTTATATAGTGTGCATGGTTAGGGTGAAACCCTAATAACCCATGACCTTTCCTTTTCCAAGGATCCATGGGTTAATAGCTCCATGGATCATCCATGGACTTCCACATAAGCCTAGCCCATTAACAAATGAGTGTTAGCCCACACCATATAAAACAATAGCCCACAATTTAATTAGTCTTCCTTTTAATCTCTAAATTAATTCATAATTAATTTAAGACTAACACTAATTAAATAACTTCATATTAATATATTATAACTTACAATATATTAATAAACATATGTGTATAACTCTCATAAAATTATCCATAAATAGTTTGGATGAAATGCAACCCAAATGGACCATGCCGGGTCGGGTCAAGTATATACCAAATAAGTTATGGACTTAGACACCTTATCCAACAGTTAGTTGTTTAAAACACTAATTGCATGCCTATATATGCCATTATATGTCATTTAGGACTTGTTTGTGTCTCGGGAATTCATTCGTGGAACTTCTCATCCTTACACGAATCTGCAATTAAATCACCCACATAAGGTGAGTTCATACCCCTATAATCAATCTTTTAAATGTTTTTAAATGCTTTTAGGGGGGGGGGGGGAATACAAGTTGAACACAATGATAATTGTGTAAATGTTATTTTTGATAACCATCATATTCAAAGGATTTCTTATACTTTATAAGTGATCAAAACCATTTCAAAAACTTTTTTAAGTTATGTTACTTTAATTGTTTATAAAACATCGTTTTTAAAGTACAATCATAACTAAGTAGATAAATGAGTCTTTTATTCAAGTCAGTAACTGTTCAAACAAACATACTAGTAAACTATAAAGGGTATAGTTTAGGGGTTCAGATCATACAATAACAAGAACAAAAGGAACATACGATAACAAGAACAAGATAACAATATTGTGAAACCACTACTTCACGACTTAGCAATATACTTGTTAGGTCACATTTTGTAACCAGAGTCTCGTGGAGGGAGAGCGTGAGTTTGTGTATAGATCTATACTGGATTGACCATCCTCCACCTTGTTGCTAGCTACAGTGGGACCTGCAGGTTTACGGGTGACAAATGTTATACCATTTCGATGTATTTGGAACGTCGTGTCTTATACTAGTCAATCAAGCATGGTTACAATCATCTCACATTTTAACCTTAATTAAAAAAAACAGATTTTAAGGTAGTTAGTACATTCAGTTAAGAGGGGGCCTATAATGCTAACTTTATGATTCCTTAGTAGATACATCAGGGATATATATTAATCGGGTCCGACAGACAGTAGGATGTGTGCTTTCTGCTTCATTTCTTGTTCCTTGTTTGGTTGTGGGCTTAGAGCGGATACACCCACTCTACTATCTATTCGATCTTAGATATATATATATATATATATATATATATATATATATATATATATATATATTCCGTATACACCCAATAATCATAAGGGGTACCAGGTATAGGTCAGGTCATAGTATACAGATTCAATACGCCGTTTTCTAGTATAAAAACATACTTTTCAGATAGAACATGTAGTAGACTAAACTAGAAACTTATCAGTAAAAGGGTTTAACCCATTTTATTAAACCAGTATAACTTAAAGGACCTTTAGTGGTTAATTCTATAATACCTTCGTTTATACATCAGGGTTATATATAATTAATAACTGATAGGCAGTTGGATGTGTGCTTTCCGCCTTACTTCCTGTTCCTTGTTTCGTTGTGGGCTTAAGGAAGATTCACACAATTAACTATCCGTTCGATATTATATTATATATAGCTTGTATAAACTAAGTGATTATAGAAGGAACTATGTGGTTGCTATTTTTTACTAAAGGAAATAAGGGTTTTTCTTAAAGAATGTTTTCATCAAATAAAGGAACTATTATAGTTAACTCCATGAGTGCCAAATGAATCCATCAGGGTGATGTACAGTAAAGATCTAACAAACAATGGGATGTGTGACTTCCGTGTCATTCCCTGTTCCTTGTTTGGTTGTGGGCTTAGGGCAGATTCACACAATCGATTGTCTGTTTACTCTAAATTGTATATAACATGTATCCATTTAGTACTCATAGAAAGGATTGTAGAGTCATTTTACTTATCATTCATCATATCAGAAAATACAGGATTTTTTGGAGGAACAGACGAACTTTTCTAAAAAGAACTTACAACTTACTTTACATCACCTAAATCTTATGAGCTCACCGGCTTAAATGCTGATCTACTCTTTCAAAATAACTTGTATTCTCGGGAAACTAGTAGACATGTACGCACGCTGGGATTCAGAAGATGGAGCATAGTAGCTTCATGTCTTGTTTTTTTATTTACTTTTGTATTCAATCTTTTGTGAATCACTACTTTGTAAATACTTTAATATTATTACAATGGTTGTTTGTTACTATGATTACTATGATACATGTATTGTGATACTAAACATGACATCCTCTTCCCCCGAATGTTTCCGTCGTTCCGGTTTGGGGGTGTGAAAAGGGTCGAGGGTATTCCAACCCGATGGTTGATTTGACCCATAGTATGTTGGCATTCCAACGTGATGGTTGAGGGGAGGGGCTATTCCAACCCGATGGTTGATTGGACCAATAGTATGTTGGCATTCCAACCCGATGGTTGAGGGCCCGGGATATTCCAACTCGATGGTTGTAACATCCAAAATTCCGTACCAATTTAGACTTTTTAAAACATGTCGAGTTCATCAAAACATTACAACTTTGTTTTCAAAATATTGATCATCAGATTTTTCCCAGAAACATAAACACAATAGGAGGAGCTTTACGATCACTTATTGGCCTTGCCTCGATCTCTAATGTACCTAAAACAATAAACTGAAACTGTAAGCCCGAAAGCTTAGTGAGTTACCCCCAAAATACAGAGACACATACAGTCCACATAACAATATCAACATTAACATATCATATCATTCAAAACAAAACAGCATGCACTGGGTCCACAGCTTTACAAGCTGGAGTACCCCCTGGATCCTCAGAATGAGTCTGGAATGCCTACCGGGCCCTCAGCTGGTATCTGGAATGTCATCGAGCCCTCAGTACGAGTCTGGAATGCCTACTGGGCCCTCAGCTCGTATCTGGAATGCTCTCGGGTCCTCAGTATGAGTCTGGAATGCCTACCGGGCCCTCAGCTCATATCTGGAATACTCTAGGGTTTTTTGGCTACCGCGTGGAGCAGTACAACCTCAACCCATCCCACATAACATGTCGACGTGTATCATGACTAAATCACATACAGATAATCATACAGTATCACAGGCAGTCCTACAGATCTACTCGACTAGCATATCAACTGGCATTCATCACTAACTCAACTCAACATATCACTAACTACTAGGATATCAAATTAAAGGGTCGGCCTTGGTGCCTTAGATCCCTTAGTATAGTGAGGATAACTCACCTCGTAGATGTCAGCTCGGTAATAAATCACAGCTCTCCGATCACTCGTCAAAGACTCCACCACCTATTACCACATTACGAACATGATCATAAGTCTTTATCCTCACAGAGTACTTCATAACCCAACTAGCTAACCTTGGTCAAAGTCAAAGTCCTTAGTCAAGGTCAACAGTCCATGTTGACTTTAACTAGTAGAGTACCCTTGGCTACTCGCCGAGTTCCTTGAAATCCTTACCTACTCGCCGAGTCACCGGGGTGACTCGTCGAGTTCCCACGATTCTCGATTGAGTCCCTATGGCCACCCGTCGAGTTTCCTTCTCGTAACACGTCGACACACATGTATTCCTAATTTGGGGAAAACTCATCTGACTCGCCGAGTTGTTCATGCAACTCGTCGAGTCTATGGAAATCTTCATCGGACTCGTCGAGTTGTTCATCCAACTCGTCGAGCCCATGGCTATCTTCATATGACTCGCCGAGTCGCCCTTGCGACTCGCCGAGTTCCTTTAGTCCTTAAGCCATACAGACCCATTTTAAGCCATGCAAAGGTTCCAAATTACAGATCCAAGCTCCCAGGGCATTCCTTTCACGTAAAGTTGCAAACTTTACGTGCATGCATGGCTAAAAAGGTTCTTAATGCCAAAACTAAGCTCTTAATGGGTTTCATGCACAAGCGGGGCCTCATTCACGACCAAGACAGGAACTTTATGAATCTAGAACTCGGGAAAGGTCCAGATCTGAAGTTACAACTTCAGATCTAGCTCATGTCTTGCAATATCACCTTACTCAAACCATAAAACCCTAGATTTCCACCATATGAGATATAGAAGGAAAAAGAGATAAAGATGTCGACTTGATACCTTCAATGGGTGCTAAATGAGGTAGATTTCGGATTTCCCACTCCTTCCTTGCTCCTATCCCCTTGTTCTCCAAGTTCTTCCTCCCACAAGCCCTCCTTCCAAGCTTACAAAGCACAAGAAAGACACAATACACGGTTAGGGTTTTCTATGAACTCTTACTGACTGCAAGGAGGCCAAATGAGGCTTATGCCTCCTTAAATAGAGGGCAGAACCCAGGACTTAGGGTTTCTTCTGCCAGCTCCTAATCGTCGAGTCCCTTTATGGACTCGGCGAGTAGGTCACTAAATATGCGATCCCACCTCGTTGCTACTCGACGAGTAGCGCACCCTTAACTCGTTGAATAGGACTTAAACCAAAGAGATTCTTGCTTAAATCCATACCTAAGAATCGGGGCGTTACAATTCTCCCCCACTTGAACTAGAGTTGTCCTCGAAGTCTTTTGGAATAAATAACGATGGGTAGTGCTCGCGCATCTCTGCCTCCAGCTCCCATGTCCACTCGGATGCCTTTCGATGTTCCCACAACACCTTCACCAAAGGTATCTCCTTGTTCCGCAAAATCTTTTTCTTCCTCTCCAAGATGGCCACAGGCCTCTCCACATAGTTCAGGCGCTCATCGACTTGAATATCATTCAGCGATACAACCGCCTCCTGGTCCATGATGCACTTCCGTAACTGCGACACATGGAACGTGCTGTGAATCCGGCTAAGCTCCTCCGGAAGCTCAAGCCTATAAGTCACCTTGCTAACCCTGGCAGTGATCCTGAATGGCCTAATATATCGAGGGGCCAATTTTCCCCTCTTCCTGAAGTAGATCACACCCTTCCAGGGCGAGACCTTTAGGAGTACCATATCACCCACCTGAAATTCCAACTCATATCGGTGTCTGTCGGCATAATTCTTCTGCCGACTCTGAGCGGTTTGTAGTCACTGCCTGATCTGCTGAATCTTCTCAGTAGTCTGCAAGACCACCTCCGTCTGACCCATCACCCTATGACCAACCTCACCCTAACAAACTGGGGTGCGACACCTCCGCCCGTACAACAGCTGGAATGGTGGGCGCCAAGACTAGAATGATAGTTGTTGTTGTAGGCGAACTTCGTGAGCGGTAAGTGAGAATCCCAACTTCCACCGAAGTCAATGAAACACGCCCTCAACATATCCTCGAGGTTTTGAATAGTCCGCTCACTCTGGCTGTCCGTCTGCGGGTGTAATGCTGTGCTGAAGTGCAATTGTGTGCCCAGCTCCTCGTGAAATTTATGTCAGAAGCGGGAGGTAAACCTGACATCCCGATTAGAGATAATGGAAATGGGAATCCCATAGCGAGACACGATCTCGCAAACGTATATTTCGGCCAACGTTTTGGCCGACGAACTCTCCCGTATGGCCAAGAAATGGGCACTCTTGGTCAATCGATCCACGATGACCCAAATGGCATCAAAACCTTTCGCCATCCTTGGTAGCTTTGTGATAAAGTCCATCATGATCTGCTCCCATTTCCACATGGGAATCTCCAGGGGCTGGAGCTTGTCATGCGGCCTCTGGTGCTCGGCCTTGACCATCCTACAGGTCAAGCACCTCTCGACGTACCAAGCAATCTCGCGCTTCATACATGGCCACCAATAGCTCAAACTCAAATCCCGGTACATCTTGGTGGCCCCCGGGTGAATAGAGAAATGAGACTTATGAGCCTCCACCATAACCATCTGCCAAACCCCACTAGACACTGGAACCCAAACCCGACCGCATCGGGTCAGTAAACCCCGACTATCCTGCACGAACCTGGTATTCTCACCCTTGATCCTCTCCAACTTCCAATTCTCCGGTCGTATGCACTCTACCTGGGCATCTCTGATCAAACTCACAAGCGGAGAATCCACCGCTATCCTCATACATATCGCGGGGGTAGAAGATCCAGCCGACTTACGGCTCAAAGCATCCGCAACCACATTCGCTTTACCAGGGTGGTAAAGGATTTCACAATCGTAGTCCTTGACTACATCCAGCCACTTGCGTTGCCTCATGTTCAGGTTCGGCTGATCCATGATATGTCTCAAGCTCTTGTGATTCGTGTAAATGGTACAACGGACCCTATAAAGGTAATGTCTCCATATCTTGAGGGCGAACACCACCGCCCCCAGCTCCAAGTCATGCATAGGGTATCTCGCTTCATGTGGCTTCAGCTGCCGCGATGCGTAGGCTATAACTCGTCCTCTCTGCATGAGGGCTGCCCCTGAACCTGTGATGGATGCATCACAGAACACCACAAAATCCTCAACTCCCTCCGGGAGTCTCAAGATTGGTGCCTCACACAAACGCTGACGGAGGGTCTCAAACGCCCTTTACTGTTCGGGGCCCCACCAGAAATCCACCCCTTTCCTTGTCAGACGAGTGAGGGGTACTGCAATCTTGGAGAAATCCCGTATAAATCTCCGGTAGTATCCTGCCAACCCCAGAAAACTCCTAATATCCGAGGGAGATTTTGGGACCTCCAATTGCATAACTGCCTCGATTTTGGCCGGATCGACCAAAATTCCTTCCTAGTTGACGAGATGTCCGAGGAACTAGACCTCTCGCAACCAAAACTCGCACTTCAAGAACTTGGCGTGCAACCATTCTCGTCTCAGGACTCCCAATAACTCTCACAGATGCTCCTCATGCTGCTCTTGGGTCTTGGAATACACCAAGATATCATCTATAAACACTATGATCGAGCGGTCAAACATCGGTCTGCAGACCCGATTCATCAGGTCCATAAACACCGCTGGCGCGTTGGTGAGCCCAAACGGCATCACCATGAACTCGTAATGTTCATAACGAGTTCGGAACGCGGTCTTCTCCACGTCCTCCTCTCTGACCCTGACCTGATGATACCCAGATCTCAAGTATATCTTGGAAAACCAAGATGCGCCATGCAACTGATCGAAGAGGTCGTCTATCCTCGGGAGTGGGTAACGGTTCTTCACCATTAACTTGTTCAACTCCCGGTAATCAATGCACATCCGGTGCGAGCCGTCCTTCTTTCGGACAAAAAGAATCGGCGCTCCCCATGGAGAACTGCTAGGTCGAATGAACTGCTTGCCCAGCAGTTCCTGTAGTTGCGACGACAGCTCCTGCATCTCTGGTGGCGCCAATCAGTATGACGCCTTAGCGATAGGGGCCACACCTGGCACCAGGTCAATCCTGAACTCAACCTGCCTCTCCGGAGGTATCCCTGGCAACTCTTCTGGAAACACATCTGCAAACTCCCTAACCACAATTAAATCCGAAACCGAGGTCTGGTCCCTGATTCGCGTATCTACCAAATACGCTAGATAACCCATATACCCATGATGAATGTACTGTGGAGCCCTGGCAGCTGAACAAAACCCTGATCCTACTCTGGTTCCCTCACCATATACAACTAGCTCCCCCCCACTTGGGGTTCGAACCACCACTCGCTGGCCCTCACAATAAATCATTGCACCGAACCGACTAAGCTAATCCATGCCAACAATCACGCACACCTCCCCCATGGGGATCGGAATCAAATCTATTGGAAAAGACACCCCAAAAATCTCCAAGTCACATCCTCGATAAACTGAAGAAGCAGAAACCCCGTGTTCGTTGGCAATAGACAATCGCAACGGACACTCTAACTCGCCCACTGGCGCACGGAACTCCCTACTAAAAGACTGAGACACGAAGGACCGACTCGCCCCCGAGTCAAATAAGACCAAAGCAGGCAAAGAGTTCACCAAAAACATACCTAATCATAGGTTCAACAGATAAATAAAATGAGATGAGGATAGAAACATACTAGCAACCACATCTGGTGCTGCTCTGGCCTCCTCCGCCGTGAGCTGGAAAGCACGACCCTGAGCCTTCGAAGGCTCTACCCTAACTGGTCTCCCATCCGTGATCCTCAAAGTAGCTGACGCTGCCGACTGCACCGGCTTGGCAGCAAGTAGTGGATAGTTGGCCCTCACGTGACCAACTTGATTGCATTGATAACATAACCTCATACCTTGAACTAGGGTGGCCTGGCAACAATCCTTCGCGTAGTGCCCCTCCTTGCCACACCTGTGGCACCCACTACCAACCCGACACACACCAGAATGACCCTTGCCACACTTCCCACAAGTACGGCCCTGCTGACCTCTGGTCCTAGTATCAGCGGTCTTAGGCCGCTTCGGCGCCGGCTGTGACAATACCGAGGACGGCCGCTGCTCCCTTAGCTGCAGCTCAATCTTTAACTCCCACCGTCTGGCGACCTCCTACAACTCCAGAAGAGTATCACATCGCTGGGTAGATAAAAACTGTTGGATATTAGTCTTGAGCATACTCAGATAACGGGTCATCTGAGACTGCTCGGAAGCATACTCTGGGCAGAACATCGTCCCCTCGGTGAACATGATATGTGCATACTTAGTTCATATTAAGTGTAGATTTTTATTCATTTATTAGCTAAATTATTGCATTTTATGGACAAAAGGTACTTAAAAGTGTTTGAATTACGTTTTCAGTCCAAAAATGAAGCTCGAAAGCAAAAGGAAGCAGGAGAAGCGGTTGAGAGTTCGAGAATGGAACAAAGAAGAAAAACACTAAAAATAACACCTACTCGGCGAGTAGGGTCGACTACTCGGCGACTCCAAGCGAAGATTCGAGAAGATAAAGACTCGGAAACGCAGAGACTTATCACATTACGGGGACAGAGAGATGGACTCGACGAGTCGGCACCTGACTCGACGAGTCGATTCATATATATAAAGATAACTCCTCATAACGATGGGGAAGAATTCTAGAACGATTCTAGAGAGTTTAGCTGTGATTAAGAAGTCAGAAAAAACCTAGAAGACGAAGTTATAAGCTAGAATTCAATTCCGAAGGAAGAATTGAGGCAAATTTCATCATTCTACTTAATCTTTTGTTTTGTCATTATGGTTAAACAATTAGACTCTGTTTGTTTGCTGTTATTTACTTCAATTATGAGCGAAAACCTTTAGACTTCTATTTGGGGATACAAAATTGATACTATGGTTTGATTATTGGTAGGATTAATTCTAAGTTGGTGATTTTTGTTATTTTAGCTTGCTAAAGAACCTTGTGTGTGAATAATAATTAATTTTCTGTTAATAGGAAGATAATTAATTAGCATGAACATCTATTGATTATCAACCTCATATGCTATGTGACCACTTTATCATATGTCTAGGATTAATGAAAATGAATCTAGAGTTAATAAGAAAATTGAGTTAATTCATGTGCAAGCTTGTGTGATGACCATCAACAAGAAGTTAATTAAAAGATTAAATTAGTTAACTATTGCAAGTCTAAATTAACCCGAATAATTAATCTAGTGAATTTAATTAAATTAGACAACTGGCCACTATTTAAGTTAGTTTATTTGCTAAGGATTAGTGTAGTGAATGCGAATCTAGTCACTTGAATCGGTAACCAACAAAAGAATTAATCCATTTCACCATTACCTTAAAATCAACCATAGGATCAATGGAGTTGAACTAAACAGAAGTTCCTTCCCATTATTGATCTAGTTAATTCTTTGTTTTTCTAAGTTTTAGATTAAGTAATAGTAAGTAAGTTGCTAGTCTTGTAAAACTAGAGAAAACCCCCTACTTATTAATTAATTTAGATAGAATTAGTCTTTAGTTATAATTTGTTGTTCCTTGTGTTCGATACCCTACTTATTTAACTATACCACAGTTGATAGGTTCACTGCCTTTGTGTGTTATTTTATAATTGAAAGTAGGTTTAAAACTAAGTGAGTTTGCACACATCAAGTTTTTGGCGCCGTTGCCGGGGAACGGTTCTAAAATTAACTTTAAATTCTAATTTAATCGATCCTTTGTGTGGGATTTATCTTACACAAAGTTAATTAAAAGGTAATTCAGTAAGTAGTATGAGTTTTAATAAAAATTTGTTTTTAAAGTTACTAGATAATTTTTTTTCTATTTTTGCCTTGAACTCGCCGAGTGCACTCGTGCCGACTCGGCGAGTACATCGCTATTTACAGCTTTAATTTTTTATTTTATTTTTGCTCATTTTACGCGTTTTCTGTTTTGTTTACAGTTATTTCATGACCCGAGGATCTGATACACCTCTGGTCCCTCCTCTTGAAGACCCGGAATCCGCACTAAGGAGGAGCAAAGGCAAAACCGTTGGAGAAACCGCTTCTTCAAAGAACTCACCACTCAAAAACCTCAAATCCGTTTTCAGCAAGAAGAGGAGCAGCAAAACAGGAGCATCCAGTGCCTCTTTGACAATCGGAGACCCAATTCAAGAAGATATCGAGTACGAGACCGAGGAAGAAGAAGAGCCCACATACGAGCACGAATCCGAGTTTGAAGACGATTTAGCTATCACTATGGCTAATATCGATGAAGTCCCCATGGGGGAATGGAAGAAGAGGATGTGCGATGACACCGGCCCGGGACTTGTGCAGCCCGCAATTCCCGCAACCGATACTTTCAAACTAAAAGGCCATATTCTCGCTCTACTCAAGGAGATTCCTTTTTACGGGAAGGATCACGAAGACGCCTACAAGCACTTGGACGAAGTGAATGATGTGGCTGACTACTTCAATGTACCGAATGTTCCACGTGAGACCCAGCTTCTTCACATGCTCCCAGTCACATTCAAAGGTGCTGCAAAGGATTGGTTAAAGTCACTTCCTCCCGCATCGGTCACCACATGGTCCAAGATGAAAGAAGAGTTCATAGACCACTTTTGCCCACCCTCCAAAATAGCCAAGCTAAAGAAAGCCATTGCCAACTTCGAGCAACAACCCGGAGAATCTCTTTATGAAGCTTGGGAAAGGTACAAGAGCTTGCTTAGAAATTGCCCACACCATGACCTTAATAGCCAACAAGAAGTCTCCATCTTCTATGATGGAGTCAATGTCACCACAAGGCAATTGCTCGATTCTCAAGGCCTGCTCATGAAGAAGGCGCCCCTGATAATCAAGGAGTTAATTGAAGAATTCTCTAAGCACTCTAGAGAATACCACAATCCAAGAAATGAAGTAAGTCGGGGGGTAGTGAACTCGGCAAATGATAGCATGGCGGCGGTGATAGCTAAGCTCGATAGTCTAGATAGAAGAATGACAAAAATGGATCAAACAATCCATGCTATTCGGGTTGGATGTGAAAATTGTAGAGGGCCCCATCTCACAAAGGATTGTGATTTGGATGAGAATGGAAACAAGAAGGCTCAAGTATTCTATTCAAGTGGCGATCGATACGACGAGAATTGGCGGAAACCGAAGAAGGAATGGCTCCCATACGAAGAATACAAGAAGGCTAAGGAGGAGAAATACAAGCAGAAAGAGAGGGGATTTTATCAAAAGGAAGAACCGGTGATGGAAAAGAAAGCAGATTTAGAAGAATTGTTCACTAGATGCATAGCCGCGTCCGAAAAGAGACAATGATCACAATGCTGCAATACACGAGACCAAAAATATGCTAAGGAATCAGCAGACATCCATTCTCAACATTGAGAAGCAGCTGGGACAGCTTGCACATCAAGTGAACGAAAGAAGACCGGGTCAACTTCCAAGTAATACCGAAACCAATCCGAGAATGGAGAACGTGAGTGCAGGGACCTCCAGCAATGAATAAATTTTCACACATGCACAGAGAATACACAAGAGGAAGACAGAAAAGGCAGAAGAGTCGGCTCCAGCTAAACCCGAACAGACTCGCCGAGTCCATGCGTAAATGACAAAACTGTCATTCCTTTAAAGCCATATAATCCCCCTTTTCCATTCCCAATCAAAGCCATGCCTGTGGAAAAAGTTGAAGCTTATAGAGCCTTTATGAAGCATGTTAAAGCCCTACAAGTCAATGTGCCATTTGTAGAAACGATGCTCAAAACACCCAACTACTTCAACTTACTAAAAGGTATCTTTGCTGCTAGGAAAGACTTGGCTGAAGTTGGGGAGATAATATTGAGTGAGCTACCCGAAAAGAAGGGCGATCCGGGGAGTATCATAATTCCGTGCCAATTTGGAAACGCATTTGTCACTCAAGCGTTGACCGACTCGGGTGCAAGCATCAATCTGATGCCTTTCTCTTTCTTTAAGAAGCTGAAATTACCGGAGCCAAGGCTGGTAAACATGAAGATCCATTTGGCAGACAAGACGACAATTCATCCACGAGGTGTTTTTAAGGATCTTCTTATTAAAGTCGACAAGTTCATATTTCCAGTAGACTTTGTGGTGCTTGACATGGAAGAAGACCCCGAAATTCCGATCATTTTGGGGAGGTCATTTTTAAACATCGCATGTGCTTTAATTGATGTATGTGAGTCTACACTAACGTTAAGGGTAGGTGAGGAGTCCGCAATATTTAGAGTTGTACCAGAAGCCAAGCAAGAAGAGGAAGAAAAAGAAGATATCTCATTTATCGGTTTAGATGATGAGATACTACAAAAAGAACTTGTACTTTTGCAAGAAGAAGATCCAAGCAAGTTTTTGCTACCTTCTGGAAAGGATGGAGATGTTAACAAGGACTTGGAGGAGATAGAAAAGCTACTGGAAGGAGCCAACTCAGAAAACACAGCAGAATTGGTGAAATACAATACGACTCGCCGAGTCACTTTCCTAGACTCGACGAGTCCAGTCGAAATTGCCAACAACTTGGATGACTTAGATCTACTTGTTGCTAGTTCTCTGCATGAGTTGGACTTGGATATTTTTCATCGTTTTGTAGAAGAACAAACAGCAGAAGGAGAAATGGACGCAGAATTTCAACATGTCCATATAGCATGTCTTGATGCAATTCCGCTTGAAGATGAAGTAAGCACAGAAAAAGAGGAGAAGGCAAATGATAGGAGAGTTGATGCTGGTCAACCTTTCATTACCAAACCTAGAGCACGAACTTTCACAAGCTTTGAAGTAATTAAGTTTAAGGAAAAGGAGGTGCAAGAGAAGGTGAAAAAGGGTGGGGTGAAGAAGAAAAAGAGGAGAAGGGAAGCCCAAGCAGCTTAGGATGATGTTGTAAAAAAGAAAAGGGAGGAATTAAAACGGGCTTACAAAACGAAGATTCACGCTTACAAGACCAAGTACAAACCACAAAAGATTAGGCGTGCATTCCCGATGTTGGAAGATGACGAGACGTAGATGGGAAGGAGTCCAGCTAACGACTCCTTAAAAAGAAGCGCTTGGCGGGAGGCAACCTGTTATTTAGAGTTTGCTTTCTTTTATCTTTTTACATTTTTTTTTAATTTTTAGTTTTTTGGAATTCTAATCTTCCAATTCGTCGGACATGTCTGCCTGAGAGTACGTATGGACTAAGTGTGGGGTGGAGTAAATTTTCTTTTCTATATAAATGGCAAAATTTTATAATTTCTAAATTGTTTGCAAGAGACTCGCCGACTCTGACCTTGACTCGACGAGTCTATTTAGATTTCAGAAGAATGATAAAATCGCGACCAGCCTCGCCGAGTCTGACCATGACTCGACGAGTCATTTTTATTTACAGAAAAAAAAATTGAAATTACTTTTACAACCAGTACCTAGGGTTTTGAACCCTAATAAAATCAGTTTTTCATACTTCACTCGCCGTGCGCCTCCCTCCCAACTTTTTCTCTCAAGCATTCATCATCTTCTTCAATTGTTCTTCAAGTTTTTCAATTTCCATCACAAAAGGTACTTAATTTCTTCCTAATTTTTGTTAAAAGCATGGTTTTTAGATGATCTAGGGTAACAATTTCATATAATACCCGATTTTGAACTATAGTGAATTTCTAGGGTTTCGATTTTTCATGAATTATGATTGTTTTGCATGATTATTCTTACCCTAATACCTTATAAACATGTCCCTGGACAAAACCCTTAAGTTAATTTTGAGTTTTCATGGCTGGATTTTGACCGACTCGCCGACTGACTCGCGCAGTTCTTGCGACTCGTCGAGTCGTTCATGGACTCGACGAGTTGAGTCGAGGACCCAAGTGTGATCTGTTTTGATAATTTTCTGTGTTTTCTGGGTTTTGTGTTCTTTGTGTTGCAGGAAAATGTTTCATAGGGAACAAGGTTCCAGTGGACGCCAAGGAGATTTTCCTTGGTTAAATTTCCCTCAAATCGAATCCGCTTCAACCATGACGAGGTGGAAGAAGAAATTAGCCGAAGTCAGAAAGAAAGAAATTTATGTGCCCAACAGAATTGATTGGGTTGGTTGCAAAGTGTGCGTTATGAAGAGGAGTTGGCTCCCTATCTTTTAAAGGAGTTTACTTAAGAGGGGGAGACGATGGTTTGCAATGGGTGGAGCCGGATCTTTCGTATTCAAGAGCCGGTGTACCGGGAGCTTTGCATGGATTTTTTCTCCACGGTATCTTTTCGTGGGGGAGATGACTGCTATCACCCGAAGAGTGTCAGTTTCTATCTTGGGGGCGAGTTTCATCAGTGCTCCGTTGTTGATTTGGCTTGTCGGATGGGTATTTATGACCGATCATTGGTCTCGACCGCCATTTTCCGCGCTTTTATGGAACGCTCTCACAAAGTGTTCCCCGATGGAGTGATGAGCACGGGTTGGTGGAACATGATCGCCAACAAAGTGTACATTCCGAAGTCAGCCCAAGAAGGAAGCATTCGGTCGCCTACACACCGCCTTATTCATCGCCTTATTTCCACCACCATTAACCAAAGAAAGGATGATGACAAGGTTTCTACCCTTGATGTCTTTTACTTATGGAGCATTATCACACCGGACATTTTTTTGCAATATTCCTTGGTGTTTAGCTTCATATTTGGCGGAGGGTGTGGTCAAAGACTGCAAGACATCGAAGATTAATGGTGGTATGTTTGTCACATGGCTCGCCAATTCGTTTGGGTTGATAACCTGTGGCGCGTGGAATTTGATGACTATGATTCCTACCCCTCCATTCAATCCCATTCTTTTTAGGAGGGCTAGGATCATTAAGGACTATGGTGGAGGTCATTATGCTATCCCGCATGATGATCCTGTTGTTGGTCTCGAGGCACCGGGAAGGAGGGTGTCACACCCCCAAACCTGAACGGCGGAAACGTTCGGGGGCGGATGACTTCATGTGGTAACGTAACAAATGAATACATAGTAAAGAAAGCAATACAACCATCATATATATAATTGAAAGTTTACATTTGTCAAAAGTTACATGTTCAAAACTCAATTACAATATGATACCAAAATACGAGATAGAACTGGTGCCGCAGCATCCCTTCATCAAAAAGCGAAAATGAATACCTGAAATTACTGATTTCCTAGGACATACAAGTAATTTTGAAAGAGTAGATCAGCATTTAAGCTAGTGAATTTCATCAGTATTTAAGTGACAATGTTTGAATGAAATGAGATGTTTTATCTTTGTTTGTTTGTGTTTAGAAAATCCTATATTTTCTACTAGTATAAAAGTAGCCTTCACTCAAGACCAATATTTGTTTCCAAAATGTATGTAAATGTAAAATAACCAATGAGTTTGAAAACCTTGTAAATCAATGCATTTTTAATACCCCTTGTGAGTTTTATAACCATACTATTGACTCGGAATGCCTATACACAACGTTCTTCAGGCGTTGGAATGTTATGATGTTTGTCACCCCAAACGGTGGACTGCAGCTAACAGTCAGGGCGCGGGTTGTCAAGCCCGTATAGATCTATACACAAACACCATGCTCCCCCTCCAAGGGATTCTGGTATATAATACAGGACTTGAAATGTGTACTCGAACGTACATGAAGTTAGTGTCTCACAAAACCGTGGTATAAAAACAGATCTACTTGTTAAAATGTTACGTTTGTTCTTGTATACGAAAGTAAACTTCTTGAAATATATGTTTCTAGTACATAAGAGTTAGAAATCTGTTCGTAAAACTATACCTATTATAGTTTTCAAGAAGTGTGTCTTGTTTGTTTAGAAATACCTAGAAAAAGAATCACTTGTTTATGAAAGCATAGATTTTTGGTGTAGAGTCTAAGATAGACAAGAATAACCTAAGAAAAGTTTAGTTTATACATGCATTACAACAACTTTATATTTCAAAAGATAGAATGCAATTGTAACATATGTTTTATATATATATATATATATATATATATATATATATATATATATATATATATATATATATATATATATAAGTTCCTTAAAGGTTTATAAATCGCATGTGATTTGAATATATAACAGCATATAAAAGAGTTTCTTTATGTAACACATGATAATACTCGTGTGTTTTACTTGTAATCCCCCCTTGAAAGCATATAAAAGCATTTAGAATAATTAAAAAGGTTGATTAAGGGGTATGAAACTCACTTGAAAGTTTTGGAGATAGCGAGATGGAAAACCGGGCAGAGTTTCGTCTCGGGAAACGGATTTTCCTAGGGATTCTCGGGAATCTCGGGAGTAAAATCAACCTTCAGGACTTGAGCCAAAAAGACCAGAGCTTCGGGTTTGAACGGACACGGAAAACGAGGCAAAGTTGTGAGAGAGAGGAGAGAAATGAGCCCTTTTATTGGAAACCCTTGCATCCTATTTATAGTAAGGCTGGTCTGCCTCGGTACGCGGGGTGTACGCTCGTACGCAGCGCGTACGCGTACGTCATGCATGACCGAAGCCTCGACTGCCTCGGCTTCGGATGGGACGGGTTGCTGGGTACGCGGGTCGGATGGGACGGCGGGTCGGACGGGTCGGATTCTTCGGATAGTGCTACGTGGACGATCAGAGGCCAATCCTCTCGGTTACGCAGGGCGTACAGGAGTACGCAGCGCGTACCTCGGATGAGGACGCTGCCTCCCCTTTGGATAATATCCGAATTTTGATTAAAATAAATAATTAATTTATTTAACAAACTTCATAAATTCATATCTTCTTCATACGAACTCCGTTTTCGATGGTCTTTATATCCACGCGTAGGTGAGACTACGCTCTACAACTTTCGTTTAGACTCCGTCGGCAAATTCCAAAATTATTTTTTTTTATTATTTATTAAAAACCCATCGTGTTTAAGGAATTTCTTTGAAAATTCATAACTTTTTTATCTGATGTCGGTTTTTGCCAGACTTTTTACCGCTGGAATACCATTGTCGAGACCTTCGATTCTCGTTTAGGTCATTCCGGCCAAAAGTCGCTCGATTTCCGATTCGAGTTTTTAGCTGTCTGTTGCTAAGCCGAACTTGGAAAAATCATAACTTCGCTATATGAAGTCGGATTTGGGCGTTCTTTTCACGTACGATCATGGTTCAAAGACATTTAATCATAGAAGGAAATTAAATAGAACTTATTTGTACATTTTATTATGAAAGTAAATTTTATTACTCAGAAGTGGTTACAATACTTGACCCATTTTGGTCGTTACAAAGAGTTGAAATATCGGGTTGTCACATCATCCCCCCGTTAGAGAGAATTTCGTCCCGAAATTTAAAGTAGTAAAAGATACTAGTGAACATGAAAGAGATGAGGGTACTTTTTTTTTCATCTGATCTTCGCGTTCCCATGTGAATTCGGGTCCCCGCTTGGCGTTCCAGCGAACCTTCACGATGGGTATGCGACTTTGTTTTGTTTGTTTGACCTCTCGGTCCATGATTTCTACTGGTTCTTCCACAAAGTTGAGGCTCTCGTGGATTTCGATCTCGTCGAGTGGGATTACAAGAGTCTCGTTGGATAGACACTTTTTCAAGTTAGATACGTGGAATGTAGAATGTATGTTACGAAGTGTGTCTGGTAGTTCGAGTTTGTAAGCTACGGGGCCGACTCTTGCAAGAATCACGAAAGGCCCTATGTACCTCGGATTAAGCTTTCCACGCTTGCCGAAGCGTATCAAGCCCTTCCAGGGTGAGACTTTGAGGAGGACTCGGTCTCCCACCTGAAATTCCAAAGGTTTCCTTCGTTTATCAGCGTAGCTCTTCTGTCGGTCTCTAGAGGCTTTCAATCGTCCACGGATCTGAACGATTTTCTCTGTTGTTTCCCGAATGATCTCCGGACCGGTGAGAGTATTGTCGGAAGTTTGCCCCCTGGCTAATTGGGTATCACCCACCTCAGCCCAGCACAGAGGGGATCTGCACTTACGGCCGTAGAGAGCTTCAAATGGAGCAGCCTTGATGCTCGTGTGATAACTGTTATTATAGGAGAACTCGACAAGGTGTAAATGAGTATCCCATGCCTTCCCAAAGTCAATCACGCAGGCTCGCAACATATCTTCCAGAGTTTGGATGGTCCTCTCACTCTGTCCGTCGGTTTGAGGATGGTAGGCTGTGCTCATGTCCAGCCTTGTTCCTAGGGAATGTTGTAGTGATTGCCAAAATCTTGAGGTGAACCTACTATCTCTATCGGAGATAATGGACATAGGTACACCATGTAGCCGTACGATTTCCCTAATGTATGTTCTCGTAAGTTTCTCCATCTTGTCTGTTTCTTTGATAGGCAGGAAGTGTGCAGACTTGGTCAATCTATCAACGATGACCCATATGGTGTCAAGTCCACCCGTCGTCTTGGGCAACTTGGTTATGAAATCCATAGTGATCCGCTCCCACTTCCATTCTGGGATCTCTGGTTATTGTAGTAAGCCAGAGGGCTTCTGGTACTCGACCTTAACCTTTGCGCAAGTAAGGCATTTACTTACGAAGGTAGCAATTTCTGCTTTCATATTAGGCCACCAGTATAGCTTCTTAAGATCTAGATACATCTTATCTGAACCTGGGTGGACGGAATACCGAGTGTTGTGCGCCTCGGTCATGACCAAGTCTCGGAAACCACTGTGTTTCGGTGTCCAGATCCGGTTCATGAAATATAAGGCTCCGTCACCCTTGGCTTCTAAATTCTTCTCCATTCCTCGCAGGGATTCACCCGCCACATTTTCAGGTTGCAAAGCTTCCATTTGTGCTTCCTTAATTTGTGTGGATAGGTAGGAATGGATAGTCATGGTCAGAGATTTGACCCTCCGACCAGTGTATTCCTTTCGACTGAGGGCGTCGGCTACTACGTTGGCCTTGCTAGGATGATAATGAATTTCGCATTTGTAGTCATTCAGTAACTCAACCCATCGTCGTTGTCGCATGTTGAGTTCCTTCTGATCGAAAATGTGTTGAAGGCTCTTGTGATCGGTGAATATAGTACTCTTTGTTCCGTATAAGTAGTGCCTCCAGATCTTCAGAGCAAATACCACTGCTCCTAACTTGAGATCATGTGTCGTATAGTTCACTTCGTGTGTCTTAAGCTGTCGGGAGGCATAAGCGATAACCTTCCCTCTCTGCATAAGAACACAACCAAGTCCTTGATTTGAAGCATCGCAATACACTACGAAGTCTTCTATCCCTTCGGGGAGGGATAGTATCGGTGCGGTGCACAAGGCCTGCTTTAGTGTCTGGAATGCCTTCTCTTGTTTCGCTTCCCAGTCAAAGGCCACACCTTTCTGGGTTAATGAAGTAAGGGGTTTCGCAATGCTCGAAAAGTTCTTTATGAATCTCCGATAGTAGCCAGCTAGACCTAGAAATTGACGAATTTCTGTAGGTGTCTTTGGTGCCGACTAGTTCTCAATAGCCTTAATTTTGGAGGGGTCCACGTGTATACCTTTCTCGCTAACAACGTGGCCTAAAAATTCGACTCTTCGAATCCAAAATTCGCATTTAGAGAACTTCGCATAGAGTTTCTCCGTTCGCAGTGTTTCTAGGACTTTTCGTAGGTGCTGACTATGCTCTTCCTCACTTCGAGAGTAGATAAGTATATCATCGATAAAGATGATGACGAACTGATCCAAGTAAGGGCGGCATACCCTATTCATTAGGTCCATAAATACTGCTGGTGCATTGGTTAATCCGAACGGCATCACCACGAATTCGTAGTGTCCATAACGAGTTCGGAAGGCTGTCTTTGGAATGTCCCCCTCTAGAACTCGTAATTGGTGATATCCGAATCGCAGGTCTATTTTGGAGAAGTAGTTTGCCCCTTGAAGTTGATCGAATAGGTCGTCAATACGGGGTAGAGGATAGCGGTTCTTGACAGTAAGTTTGTTCAGCTCTCTGTAGTCGATGCACATACGGAACGATCCGTCTTTCTTCTTTACAAACAAGACCGGTGCTCCCCAAGGTGAGAAACTTGGTCTTATGAATCCTTTGCGAAGGAGTTCATTAAGTTGACTGGAAAGTTCTTGCATCTCTGCTGGTGCAAGACGATAAGTCGACTTCGATACTGGGGTAGCTCCTGGATATAAGTCGATTCTGAACTCGACTTGGCGTTGCGGTGGTAATCCTGGTAGTTCTTCTGGAAAGATATCGGGAAAGTCGCGTACTACCGAGATGCTCTTGATGTCCTTCAGTTCTTGACTCGTATCAACGATGTGCGCTAGGAATGCTCGACAATCCTTCCGCAAGCACTTTCGAGCTTGGATGCACGAAATGATGCGAAGGTTTGCACTAGATTTGTCGTCGTAGATAACTAATGTTTCGTTGTTAGGGAGGTTAAGACGGACTGCTTTCTCAAAGCACATGATGTCGGCGCGAAGAAGACTCAACCAATCCATGCCGACTATAACGTCGAAACTTTTAATTTGAACCGGCATGAGATTGATTGGGAAAGAATGGCCGTCTAATGTTAACGTACAGCCCATGTATATGCAATTTGTGTTTTCGGTTTTTCCATTGGCCATCTCTACAGTGAATGAATTTTCTAACTTGCTAGGTTTAGGTTTAAGTAAATGAATAAAGTTTTGACTCACGAAGCTTCTCTCCGCTCCACTATCGAATAATATGCATGCGTATGAATTATCGAGAAGGAACGTACCAACAACTATAGTTGGGTCAGCTACAGCTTCGTCGTGGCCTATTGCCAAAACTCGTCCCCCACCTCCGGTGCCTGCTGCCTTAGGACAGTTTCTCTTGTAGTGGCCCACCTTGCCACAACCGTAGCAAGCCTGCCCTACACCCGCACCGGGAACTTGAGTGATCGGTTTTGCGGGTTCCTTGCAGAAACGGGCTGTGTGCCCTTTCCTGCTGCAGTTGGCGCACTGCATATCTCGACAAGGTCCATGGTGGTGGTAATTGCATTTGGTGCATTTTGGGAGGTTACCTATATAAGGCTTTGTTGGGTAGGTATTTGTAGGGGCTGTAGCAGGTACAATGGCAGCATTTACTGAAACCAGTTTTTTCTTTGCGGATTCTTGGGAAGACCCACCCTTCCCTTTAATCCACGCTCTCTTCCTGCCATGGTTGTTGTTGTTGTTGTTGTTGTCGTTGTTGTAGTTGTTGTTGTGGTTGTTTCCTTTCTGTGGCGCTGGTGCAGAAGTGGTTGAGTTCTGATGACCTCCGTAGTCGATCAGAGATTGTGCCAGTTCCTTAGCACTTTCAAAGGTATCAGGTTTAGAAGCTAACACGTTTGACCGCATTTGGGGCGTCAGTCCCCAGATGTACCTTTCTATCTTCTTGCTCTCGGGAGCAATCATATCTGGACAAAGGATTGCCAGTTCGCAGAATCTGTTGGTATAAGTAGCGATGTCGGTACCCACCATTCCGAGAGTCCATAGCTCGTGCTCAAGCTTTTGAATTTCTCCCCGTGGGCAGTATTCTCTCATCATCATGGCCTTCAAGCTCTCCCAGCTTATGGAGTTTGCCACGATTATGGTAAGTACTTTAACGTGGCCATTCCACCAAGTTAAAGCTTTATCGAGAAGGGTGAAAGTTGCAAATTTGACCTTGCTGTGCTCGGGACAGGAGCAGGTTTCAAAGACTGCTTCCGTCCTTTCAATCCACTGCCTCAGGGCCATCACACCACCAGTACCATAAAACATCCGGGGCTTGGCATTAGTGAAGTCCTTATAGGTGCATTCTCGAGGTGGTCCATGACTCTCGCCATGGTTGGACGGGTGTGTGCCAGATCCCGAGCCATTAGCACTCGAGTTATTGATCTGTGACATGGCAGTTGCCACCGCTGCGGTGACTGCTGCTTGAAACATTACAGCATCAAATTGGGGTGGTGGAGGTGGTGGTGGTATAGGTGCTTCCTCACCGTTGTTTCGCCTTGGATTCCTATGCGGAGGCATCCTTCAACTATAGTTTGAAAAGACAAGGATAAGAATTTCATAGAATGGAAAATGTATGTGTCTCATGAACTAAATCGCTATATTTCAACAACAGATGATAGTATGAGTCTTAAAATAGAAGAATGAAAGTTATTTGTAAGACTGAAGGTATGAAACAAGTATTTGGGTTCACAAAGATCATTCAAGGTTCGAACGAAATACTTAACATAGTAGTAATAGTGCCACTTATATTAATATAAAAGTTGTTACAACGATCATGAAAATTTGACCCCTATAAGGGTCTCCGATTACAAAGTTCGAGAAATTTAAAGACTTTTAGCCGAGGTCCTAAGCTATAACAAAAT
This sequence comes from Lactuca sativa, assembly GCF_002870075.4. NCBI lineage: Eukaryota > Viridiplantae > Streptophyta > Magnoliopsida > Asterales > Asteraceae > Lactuca > Lactuca sativa. The sequence continues at coordinate 181,118,484 of NC_056626.2, read as the reverse complement.
TGGAGTCCTTGACAAGCACTACTTGCGTCGAAGGTTGCGCTTGGAGCTTGATTCCGCATTTGATTGCTTTGACTCCATTAGACGCCTATTGAAAGCGGCTTGTTGTTCCCTTAGTTCGGCGAGGGCTGCAATCATTTGTGCTTGAAACGCTTCAGTTTGGAATTGAGCGTTGTCTTGCATCTTGTCCAGCCTACGGATGTCAGAAGTGTGAACCTGCACTTCCACGTTGATATCCCGGAGTCGACTAGCTTGTACTCCAGACTGATAGGACTGATTGGCTAACTTACCCACCATTACCGGGAGTGCTCGATCAGCCGAACCTCCGCCGCGGACATCATAGAAGTCCCGGCACATGCCGTAGGGAGGGCGTATGTTTTGCTGTTGGCTCCAATGGTGGAGGTGACTTCCCCAGACGGGAGTCGGTCCTTGAAAGTTCCTTACGAAGACGGGAGGTTGAATGGGTGGTGGATCGATAACTTCCGGCTCTGAGTCGGTACCGGAGTCATCACCCACTTCTATGGGTTCCTCGTCCTCTTCGGGATCATCTTCGATCCATCCTCTGTTGCCTTGGTTGGGAAAATAGGGGTCGCTAGGGTGGTGAAATCCAGCCATTTGACTGTACGAGAAATAGGGTTATAAGAATTGAATAAAGTCGGAACATGAAAAACATGTAAGTTAAACTAAATTAGATAGCAAATACTCCTATAGTATTTAAATTCTTGTGTTTGATTCTTGTAATGGTTTGGTAAGGTTTGACTTGTTGCTTACTACGATCATTCCTCGATATACGTTGGTCAAATCTTGGGCAAATATAGTTGATCACGCTATATTTGTCCAAAATCTGATTACATATATCGAGTCTCAATCGTAGTGTCAACTTGTCTAAATACTTGTATAGTTGTATAACATGAAAATAGTTTGTGGTATGCATGTAATTGTACTTAAATGAACTATCAATTTAAGTTGAACGCAAAACTGCTTAAGTGTAAAAAGAAAATTTGTTTTGTCAGAGAGTATTAGTCCCTTAAGCATTTATAGTTTGTATACCGTATGTGGTTCGATATACTTAGTTCACTATAAACATTGCTCTGATACCAATCTGTCACACCCCCAAACCTGAACGGCGGAAACGTTCGGGGGCGGATGACTTCATGTGGTAATGTAACAAATGAATACATAGTAAAGAAAGCAATACAACTATCATATATATAATTGAAAGTTTACATTTGTCAAAAGTTACATGTTCAAAACTCAATTACAATATGATGCCAAAATACGAGATTAAACTGGCGCCGCAACATCCCTTCATCAAAAAGCGAAAATGAATACCTGAAATTACTGATTTCCTGGGACATAAAAGTAATTTTGAAAGAGTAGATTAGCATTTAAGCTGGTGAATTTCATAAGTATTTAAGTGACAATGTTTGAATGAAATGAGATGTTTTATCTTTGTTTGTTTGTGTTTAGAAAATCCTATATTTTCTACTAGTATAAAAGTAGCCTTCACTCAAGACCAATATTTGTTTCCAAAATGTATGTAAATGTAAAATAACCAATGAGTTTGAAAACCTTGTAAATCAATGCATTTTTAATACCCCTTGTGAGTTTTATAACCATACTATTGACTCGGAATGCCTATACACAACGTTCTTCAGACGTTGGAATGTTATGATGTTTGTCACCCCAAACGGTGGACTGCAGCTAACAGTCAGGGCGCGGGTTGTCAAGCCCGTATAGATCTATACACAAACACCATGCTCCCCCTCCAAGGGATTCTGGTATATAATACAGGACTTGAAATGTGTACTCGAACGTACATGAAGTTAGTGTCTCACAAAACCGTGGTATAAAAACAGATCTACTTGTTAAAATGTTACGTTTGTTCTTGTATACGAAAGTAAACTTCTTGAAATATATGTTTCTAGTACATAAGAGTTAGAAATCTGTTCGTAAAACTATACCTATTATAGTTTTCAAGAAGTGTGTCTTGTTTGTTTAGAAATACCTAGAAAAAGAATCACTTGTTTATGAAAGCATAGATTTTTGTTGTAGAGTCTAAGATAGACAAGAATAACCTAAGAAAAGTTTAGTTTATACATGCATTACAACAACTTTATATTTCAAAAGATAGAATGCAATTGTAACATATGTTATATATATAAAAGTTCCTTAAAGGTTTATAAATCGCATGTGATTTGAATATATAACAGCATATAAAAGAGTTTCTTTATGTAACACACGATAATACTCGTGTGTTTTACTTGTAATCCCCCCTTGAAAGCATATAAAAGCATTTAGAATAATTAAAAAGGTTGATTAAGGGGTATGAAACTCACTTGAAAGTTTTGGAGATAGCGAGATGGAAAACCGGGCAGAGTTTCGTCTCGGGAAACGGATTTTCCTCGGGATTCTCGGGAATCTCGGGAGTAAAATCGACCTTCGGGACTTGAGCCAAAAAGACCAGAGCTTCGGGTTTGAACGGACACGGAAAACGAGGCAAAGTTGTGAGAGAGAGGAGAGAAATGAGCCCTTTTCTTGGAAACCCTCGCATCCTATTTATAGTAAGGCTGGTCTGCCTCAGTACGCGGGGCGTATGCTCGTACGCAGCGCGTACGTGTACGTCATGCATGACTGAAGCCTCGACTGCCTCGGCTTCGGATGGGACGGGTTGCTGGGTACGCGGGTCGGATGTGACGGCGGGTCGGACGGGTCGGAGCTTCGGACGGGTCGGACGGGTCGGATTCTTCGGATAGTGCGACGTGGACGATCAGAGGCCAATCCTCTCGGTTACGCAGCGCGTACCTCGGATGAGGACGCTGCCTCCCCTTCGGATAATATCCGAATTTTGATTAAAATAAATAATTAATTTATTTAATAAAATTCATAAATTCATATCTTCTTCATACGAACTCCGTTTTCGATGGTCTTTATATCCACGCGTAGGTGAGACTACGCTCTACAACTTTCGTTTAGACTCCGTCGGCAAATTCCAAAATTATTTTTTTTTATTATTTATTAAAAACCCATCGTGTTTAAGGAATTTCTTTGAAAATTCATAACTTTTTTATCTGATGTCGGTTTTTGCCAGACTTTTTACCGCTGGAATACCATTGTCGAGACCTTCGATTCTCGTTTAGGTCATTCCGGCCAAAAGTCGCTCAATTTCCGATTCGAGTTTTTAGTTGTCTGTTGCTAAGCCGAACTTGGAAAAATCATAACTTCGCTATATGAAGTCGGATTTGGGCGTTCTTTTCACGTACGATCATGGTTCAAAGACATTTAATCATAGAAGGAAATTAAATAGAACTTATTTGTACATTTTATTATGAAAGTAAATTTTATTACTCAGAAGTGGTTACAATACTTGACCCATTTTGGTCGTTACAAAGAGTTGAAATATCGGGTTGTCACAGAGGGTCCGATCGAGGCGTGAGCGTGATGTAGAGGAGGAGTCACCGGTGATTCCGGTAGACAATGATGAAGTACCAATGGATTGGTACAATGTTGAGATGAGGCGGTTACGAGATCAAATGGCATGGGGTATCAACTTTAGTAATGAATCCCACATTCGAATTTTTGACCACTTCAACATTCCGCATATCGATGGTGGTAACTTCCCGTATATTCTGTCGTGGGATGAAGTGATCAATGTAAGAAGGAGTGGAGCTAGTGGGAGTGGAGCGGCGCATGAACATGACGATGAGGATGAGGATTAGTTCTTTGTGTTTTTATTAAACAATTTTTATTTTTGATTTTGTTCTTATTTGTTGTGTTTTGGAATTTGTTAAGACTTTTACTATTTTGCTTGATGTTTGATTGCCTTGATAATTTTCAGAATTGGATTAGGAGTGCTTGCATAGAAGGGTTTAGAATTGTAGAGTCAAGAGAGTAATAACGAGTGAAAGAGAGTCAAGAAAGGGAAGCGTTAGAGTCAAAGTGTCGAGTCCGGTCCCTAGGGACATGAGCGAGTGAGTCTATAAGTGATGAGAAATTTTGAAGATTTATTAGAGGCTGAAACAAATGCAGAATACCATTTTTTCGTCCAGCGGTCTACTCGTCGAGTGCACTAAACTGACTCGATGAGTCGCCTTGTATTCTCGCATATTCGAAGATGTCCGCGCTTATACTCGACGAGTCGCATATATGACTCGACGAGTCATTCATTTTTATACCAAGAGGACTGTTGATTTGATGCTGCTGAGTGTGCCACTTGACCATTTCTTTTTCCATGTCGATTCTTGAAGATCTTACACTGTTTTCCCTGCATACTTGGAGCTGCCACACGAGATTTTGATACCCAAGTCATGGATGAGCTGTTCCCATGGCTGAAGTCAAGTGAAGATGAAGCTGAAGAGAAGAGTATCAACCTATCGACTGCTACCCCAGGGGAGTTTGTTCCAATTCTCTCTATATTTGCATTTTTATTTTTTGCATAATATGCAATGACGTAATTGCATAAAATAAGTGTGGGGTAGGGGTTGGTCACATATTAGAAAATTTAGAATCTTAATTTAGGCTAATTTTAAAAAATTGTTTCATACCAAAAATATTACTTAGGACTTAATTTAGAAAATTTTGGTAAAAGCAATTAGCATTCTATGTTAGAATTGTGTTGATAATTGCATGAAAACCCAAATGTTTAGTTGAGCCTATACACGTTCTAGTGCATTTGTGGCTTCCTTATTCCAGTGAAATCATGGGACAAAAACATGACCCCGCTCAGCCTGAGGGATGCAATATGTTTAGCAGCCTAAACCTGAAATGTATCCAGGAAAATTATTATCGTTAGCCAATAAAGGTTGAGCGCCCCTGCCTAAGCATGTAGGTTTTTGAGTGAAAAAAGAGAGGTACATGTAAAAAAAAGAGAGAATTGCAAGAAAAGTTGTAAGAATTTTGGAGCAAATAAAGTGAAGATCAAAAGATCAAAATTCCAAGAAATTCAAAAAGTTGAAGATACCAAAAATCAAACAACAAGGTGGTGAGTTCAAAGAGATCAAAGATCAAATTATCAAAGAAGTGAAGAATTCAAAAAAGCTCCATAGTGGTATCGAAAAGTTGTAATTCTAGATTATGTATGCTTGGGTTTCTCAACTAAAAATACCTTGAGGGTAAGAGGTTTTCTGTGGATGGATTCGGAAGGTAGCATAAAATGAGCATAGTTCGGGGTGAGTGGACGAATGTTTATGAGGATTGTGAGTATTTGGAGTATGGGGTACTTAGGACAATTTTAGACACAAATGCATGCGTTGCGGTCTTGGCATAATGGCTGGGTTAGATTGGAGTTGTCATATGTGATTCTAATGTTTTAAAATTCAGTTTTGCGTAGGGGCAAGCAAAAGTCAAGTGTGGGGTATTTTGAGATGTGCATATTTAGTTCATATTAAGTGTAGATTTTTATTCATTTATTAGCTAAATTATTGCATTTTATGGACAAAAGGTGCTTAAAAGTGTTTGAATTACGTTTTCAGTCCAAAAATGAAGCTCGGAAGCAAAAGGAAGCAGGAGAAGCGGTTGAGAGTTCGAGAATGGAACAAAGAAGAAAAACACTAAAAATAACACCTACTCGGCGAGTAGGGTCGACTACTCGGCGAGTCCAAGCAAAGATTCAAGAAGATAAAGACTCGGAAACCCAGAGACTTATCACAATACGGGGACTGAGAGATGGACTCGACGAGTCGACACCTGACTCGACGATTCGATTCGTATATATAAAGATAACTCCTCAGAACGATGGGGAAGAATTTTGGAACGATTCTGGAGAGTTTAGCTGCGATTAAGAAGTCAGAAAAACCCTAGAAGACGAAGTTATAAGCTAGAATTCAATTCCGAAGGAAGAATTGAGGCAAATTTCATCATTCTACTTAATCTTTTGTTTTGTCATTATGGTTAAATAATTAGACTCTGTTTGTTTGCTGTTATTTACTTCAATTATGAGCTAAAACCTTTAGACTTCTGTTTGGGGATACAAAATTGATACTATGGTTTGATTATTGGTAGGATTAATTCTAAGTTGGTGATTTTTGTTATTTTAGCTTGCTAAAGAACCTTGTGTGTGAATAATAATTAATTTTCTGTTAATAGGAAGATAATTGATTAGCATGAACATCTATTGATTATCAACCTCATATGCTATGTGACCAATTTATCATATGTCTAGGATTAATGAACATGAAACTAGAGTTAATAAGAAAATTTAGTAAATTCATGTGCAAGCTTGTGTGATGACCATCAACAAGAAGTTAATTAAAAGATTAAATTAGTTAACTATTGCAAGTCTAAATTAACCCGAATAATTAATCTAGTGAATTTAATTAAATTAGACAACTGGCCACTGTTTAAGTTAGTTTATTTGCTAAGGATTAGTGTAGTGAATGCGAATCTAGTCACTTGAATCGGTAACCAACAAAAGAATTAATCCATTGCACCATTACCTTAAAATCAACCATAGGATCAATTAAGTTGAACTAAACAGAAGTTCCTTCGCATTATTGATCTAGATAATTCTTTGTTTTTCTAAGTTTTAGATTAAGTAATAGTAAGTAAGCTGCTAGTCTTGTAAAACTAGAGAAAACCCCCTACTTATTAATTAATTTAGATAGAATTAGTCTTTAGTTTTAATTTGACATTCCCTGTGTTCGATACCCTACTTATTTAACTATACCACAATTGATAGGTTCACTGCCTTTGTGTGTTATTTTATAATTGAAAGTAGGTTTAAAACTAAGTGAGTTTGCACACATCAGAACATACGGGTGATCTCCGTCACCGACTCTCCATCCTGTCTCAAGCTCAGAAACTCCTGTGCCAAACGTTCCCGCTCCACCCTCGGAATGTAACGGGCGCGGAACATATCCCTGAACTGCTCCCGAGTAACAACAGCTTTCTGATCAACAATGTAAGCCCCAATCGTAAGTCTCCACCAGTCCTTGGCCCTGGACCTAAGCAGGTTCAGAGCACACCTGACCTTCTGGTCAGCAGGACACGAGCAGGTGAAGAAACACCCCTCCACATCTGAAATCCATTTTATAGACTTGATGGGATCCTGCGTCCCATCAAAAGTAGAGGGCTTCGTGTTATCGAAGTCCCTATACTGAAAACCCCTACCAGCTCCTCTCCCTGCCGTAGATACAGCTGATGCAGCTACTGTGGCGGCTGTCTCTACGAGGGCTGCGTAGCGCTCATCAAAATACTCGACCATGGCGGTCTTAATCGACCCGAACATTTCCGGAAACTCGGCCCCGAACAACACAGCAACCTCATCATGTAGGATCGCTCGGATCCTGTCATCCATCTCATCTGGCCTCATATGACCGATAGTCTCAGATGCTGCCAGATCCCCCTGTCTGCCCTCTCCTGATCCTAATCCTGATCCCGAACCGGAGCCAGTCATAAAGCGCCTTGTCATCACCATTATGAAACATAACACAAGGCATCAGATGACTCATTCTATAACTGGGGACCAACCCTCGACAAAACCCTAGGGGTTGTGACTTCCTTGTTACGCGTATGGGTCCTATGCTTTTAGTAGTACAGGCCCATACTACCTTCCACACCTACCCATATTTGTCCCAACTATCATCACAAAGCCCTAACAACACATAATCATATCGAGCACTCAAGCCTCACTCCTAAAGGAAGGCTAAATGCCTCGAAGTCAGCGGACTCCTCCCAAACAACCAACCCACCCACGAAACTTCCACCAACACTGCAACACTAGTGTATGCTAGCCATACATAACGTTGGACCCTATAGACTTTCGAATATTCAATCCTACCCTAAGCTCCCAATCAAACAAGAACAAAACATAAGGCCAAATCAAACATTCTCAGGCTATAGGATCTTAAATATGCATAACCATGATGCCTACACTAGATAACTACAGTCATGATGTCAATTTCATATAAGGGAAACCCTAGGCTAGCAGGCATCATGTATCAGGCAATTCTACCATGCAATTCTTGAAGATCCATAACCTAGTACTAGCATGCTATTCTATCATATCACATAATCAATTAACTGTATGGTATTTTGGGGTCTATTTACCGGCTTCGGCTGATCGTACGCCCTGCATCCTCCTTTACATATTTTGAAAACCATTTAAAACCATATTGAAAATCTTTCCATGATTTGAGATTGGATTCACATGAATGTTCCTCCAATTCACTCAAACCAAGGCTCTGATACCAACTTGTAACATCCAAAATTCCAAACCAATTTAAACTTTTTAAAACATGTCGAGTTCATCAAAACATTACAACTTTGTTTTCAAAATATTGATTATCAGAGTTTTTCCCAGAAACATAAACACGATAGGAGGAGTTGTACGATCAAGCCTTGGCCTTGCCTTGATCCCTTGATGTACCTGAAACAATAAACTGAAACTGTAAGCCCGAAAGCTTAGTGAGTTACCCTCAAAATACCGATACACACATACAGTCCACATAGCAATATCAACATTAACATATCATATCATTCAAAACAAAACAACATGCACTGGGTCCACAACTTTACAAGCTGGACTACCCCTTGGACCCTCAGTATGAGTCTGGAATACCTACCGTGCCCTCAGCTCGTATCTGGAATGCCATCGAGCCCTCAGTACGAATCTGGAATGCCTACCGGGCCCTCAGCTCGTATCTGGAATGCTCCCGAGTCCTCAGTATGAGTCTGGAATGCCTATTGGGCCCTCAGCTCATATCTAGAATACTTTAGGGTTTGTTGGCTACCACGCGGAGCAGTACAACCTCAACCCATCCCACATAACATGTCGACATGTGTCATGACTAAAGCACATACAGATAATCATACAGTATCACAGGCAGACCTACAGATCTACCCGACTAGCATATCAACTGGCATTCATCACTAACTCAACTCAACATATCACTAACTACTAGGATATCAAATCAAAGGGCCGGCCTTGGTGCCTTATACCCCTTAGTATAGTGAGGATAACTCACCTCGTAGATGTCAGCTCGGTAATAAATCACAACTCTCTGATCACTCGTCAAAGACTCCACCACCTATTACCACATTACGAACATGCTCATAAGTCTTCATCCTCACAGAGTACTTCATAACCCAACTAGCTAACCTTGGTCAAAGTCAAAGTCGTTAGTCAAGTTCAACAGTCCATGTTGACCTTAACTCATCGAGTACCCTCGGCTACTCGCCGAGTTCCTTGAAATCCTTACCCACTCGCCGAGTCACCGAGGTGACTCGTCGATAGGGGTGTCAATTTATGACACGACACGAAAAAAATATACGAAACGAAACGAAATTAGGACGAAATCCAAATTCAAATTCGTGTTCGTGTCAAAATTAAAAAACACGATGTTGTGTCGTGTCGTGTTCGTGTTCATAAATCGACACGATTAAGCATGTGATTGCCTTGTTTTTCGTGTTTGTCGTTTTTGTCGTGTTATATATCTTTAAGTATGAACGAAATACACTAATAGTTATGTAATATTATATTTTTCGTGTCGTGTCGTGTTGTCGTGTTTTAATTGGTTCGTTTTCGTGTTAATGAAAAAAAACACGACATCGTGTCGTGTCATGTTCATGTTATACAAAACGTTGTCATGCTGTGTCGTGTCAGAAAAAAAAACACGACACGACTGCCCGAATTGACAGCCCTACTCGTTGAGTTCCCATGATTCTCGATTGAGGCCCTATGGCCACCCGTCGAGTTTCCTTCTCGTAACACGTCGACACACACGCATTCCTAACTTGGGGAAAACTCATCCGACTCACCGAGTTGTTCATGCAACTCGTCGAGTCTATGGCAATCTTCATCGGACTCGTCGAGTTGTTCATCCAACTCGTCGAGCCCATGGCTATCTTCATATGACTCACCGAGTCGCCCTTGCGACTCGTCGAGTTCCTTTAGTCCTTAAGCCATACAGACCCATTTTAAGCCATGCAAAGGTTCCAAATTACAGATCCAAGCTCCCAGGGCATGCCTTTCATGTAAAGTTTCAAACTTTACGCGCATGCATGGCTAAAAAGGTTCTTAATGCCAAAACTAAGCTCTTAATAGGTTTCATGCACAAGCGGGGCCACATTCACGACCAAGACAGGAACTTTATGAATCTAGAACTCGGGAAAGGTCCAGATCTGAAGTTACAACTTCAGATCTAGCTCATGTCTTGCAATATCACCTTACTCAAACCATAAAACCCTAGATTTCCACCATATGAGATATAGAAGGAAAAAGAGATAAAGATGTCGACTTGATACCTTCAATGGGTGCTAAATGAGGTAGATTTCGGATTTCCCACTCCTTCCTTGCTCCTATCCCCTTGTTCTCTAAGTTCTTCCTCCCACAAGCCCTCCTTCCAAGCTTACAAAGCACAAGAAAGACACAATACACGGTTAGGGTTTTCTATGAACTCTTACTGACTGCAAGGAGGCCAAATGAGGCTTATGCCTCCTTAAATAGAGGGCAGAACCCAGGACTTAGGGTTTCTTCTGCCAGCTCCTAATCGTCGAGTCCCTTTATGGACTCGGCGAGTAGGTCACTAAATATGCGATCCCACCTCGTTGCTACTCGACGAGTAGCGCACCCTTAACTCGTTGAGTAGGACTTAAACCAAAGAGATTCTTGCTTAAATCCATACCTGAGAATCGGGGCGTTACAATGGTTAATTGGACCCATAGTATGTTGGCATTCCAACCCGATGGTTGAGGGTCTGGGGTATTCCAACCCGATGGTTGATTGGACCTATAGTATGTTGTTTGTGATTATATGTATATTGTTGTGTGCATGTGTATTTTAGGGGAACTCACTAAGCTTCAGGCTTACATTTTTGGATTTTGTTTCAAGTACTTTAGATGATCGTGGGAAGGAGAATGTGTGATCGTGTACCTCCTTACATTTTTATGATCTTGATTTCTAGGATACTCTGATAAGAAACTATTTTGAAAACATTTTATAATAATAAAAGGTTTTTGAATGCTTGAAAATGTTTTAAATTGGCTTGAATTTTATGGATGTTACACCTTGACCACGTCAAGCCATCTATGTTGTCTCATATTCAGATTCGGACGATCCATGAGATATCTCAGACTCTTGTGATACGTATAGATGATACATCATATCCCATATTGATAATGCCACCAAATCTTGAAGGAAAACACCACTACACCTAACTCCATATAATGTGTCGGATACTAAACCTCGTGTAGCTTCATCTACCTAAAAGCATATGCAATAACCCTCCATCGCTGCATAAGTACTGTCCCTAAACCGGTGATACAAGCATCACAATAAACCACAATATCCTCTACGTCCTCCAAAAGGGTCAACACCGAGGCCTCGCATAATTTCTGTCTCAGCGTCTCGAACGCAGCTTTCTGCTTGGGCCCCAAACGAAAATTTGTGACCTTCCTTGTCAAATGGTACAATAACCTTGGATAAATATTGAATAAACCTATGATAATACCCTACCAAACCCAGAAAACTCCTGATATCCGAAGGAGACTTCAGAACCTCCCACTGCATCACTGCCTATATCTTGGTCAGATCTACCAGAATCTCGTACTAGTTGATAAGGTGTCCCAAAAATTGGACCTCTCATAACCAAAACTCACACTTCAAGAACTTGGCATAAATCCTATCCCTCCTTAAAACTCCTAGCAGCCCTCGAAGGTGCTCCTCATGCCACTCCTTGGATTTGGAATATACTAGGATGTTATCATTAAAAATAATGACAGAACGATCAAGTATCGGCCTGCATACCTGATTCATCAGATCCATAAATGTCATCGGCGCGGTCGTAAACCCAAACAGCATCACTACTCGTAATGAATGTAAGGAGTTTGAAACGTTGTTTTCTCCACACCCTCATCTCTAACTCTCATCTGATGATACCCTGACCTCAAATCAATCTTGGACAACCAAGATACACCCTGCAGCTGATTGAAGAGATCATCAATTTGTAGAAGTGGGTAACGGTTCTTCACCGTCAAATTGTTCATCTCCTGATAATGAATGCACATTCGGTGTGAACCATCCTTCTTCTTCACAAACAAAATCGATGATACCCACGGCAAAATGTTTGCTCGGATAAACTGCTTGTCCAACAGCTCTTGGAGCTAAGAAGAAAACTCCTGCATCTCAGGCGGTGCTAATCAGTACAACGTCTTCACAATCGGGGCCATGTCGGGAACCAAATCAATCCTGAAGTCAACTTGCCTCGCAGGAGATACACTGGGTAAATACTATGGGAATACATCTAGAAAACTCCATGACTATAGGCACATACGAAAACGAAACTCCCCCTTCTACCCAAGTGCCAATCACGTAAGCGAGATAACAAAGACATCCATGCTAAAGATATTGTCGAGCCTTGGCAGCTAAACAGAAGACTGAACCAACCCTGGTACCCTTGCCATAAATAATTAGTTCTCCCCAACATGGGGTTCGAACTATCACCCACCGTCTCTCACAATCAATCAGGGCACCAAATATGCTTAACCAATCCATCCCTACTATCATGCACACACCCCCCACAATGATAGGAATCAAATCGATTAGGTAAGACACCCCAAATATTTCCATGGTACAATCCTGGAAAACGCTCAAAGCAGAAACACTGTGTTCATTGGCGATGGAAACTCACAACGGACACTGCAACTCTCCGCAAGTCATATCAAAACACTTACTGAAGGACTGAGACACAAAGGATTGACTCGCATCCGAGTCAAAAAGCACAAGAGCAGGCAAGGAATTCACTAAGAAGATACTTAACATAAATACAATCATAAGAATATAATAAAATAACTTGACAAAATAATAAATGAGAACATACTAGTAACAACATCAGGCGTCGCCCTAGCTTCCTCCAATGTGACTTGAAAAACACGACCCCTAGCCTTCGGGCCCTCAACTCTCCCTTGTCATTTATCTCTAATTCTCAAAATAGTCGAGGCTGGTGCCTGCACTGGTTTGGCAGTGAGCAAGGGACAATTGGCCTTCACATTCTTGACCTGCTCATAATGGTAGCAAATCCTGGTGCTCGATAATGGGGGTCTGCAGACGACAATCCATAACAATATGGCCCTCCCTGCCACATTTGTGGCACCCAGAAGCTGATCGACAAATGCCCTTATGCGCCCTCCTGCATTTACCACAATTATGAACCCTCTGTCCTCCAGATTGTGAAACAACAGGCTTAAACCACTTTGTTGTAGGTTGTGACTGAACCAAAGCCTGCCTCTCCTCCCTCATATGGATCTGAATCTCAATATCCTGCCTCCGAGCAACATCCTGCCTCCGAGCAACATCCTAAACCTTTGGCTCAAACCTAAAAACATTCTCCCCATAAACAACTTTTTCCATGTTTCCATCGTCATAAATATCAATTACCTCATTTTGAACACTGGCAACAAGAGAGCTTCCAACCAGCTAATTTCTGCAGACGCACATGTCACACGAGCGCGGAACCCTCAACATCCTGACCACTTACACTCTGCTAGGTTGCTTTATGATTTTTCACCAAAGGAAGGACTCCTTCTTTACTACCTTCCATAAACTCTTCCTCTACATACTTGTTCCTTGAAGATTCAACACCAACGTCAGCACTAACATGATCAATTGAAGTAGTTTGTAAGGGGTCAACACTGGCATGACGCCTCTCAACATATTTAATGGCATATACTCAAGCAATAAAAGCCTTATTACGGAAAGGGAAAGACGATAACACCTTGTCAATGAGCTCCACCTATCGATACTGGAGACTCCCCACCCATTTCTTCGCTAATACATCCATGAAATCGACCCTTTTCTTGACACTTGCGTATAAAGAATAAATAAAAAAAGAAGGGAAGGAAGGAGAATATAATAGAATATGAAGAGAAGAATCAACACAAACCTCTCAACATAACATAGAACTACGACATCTTTTCGCGAAGCCTCCACGACGTACTCATACCAGCCCCAACAAGCACGTATTCTGGGAAATCATCAGCCACAACATGGAAAACAACGAAGAACCCTAGCCATCTGCTCCTTGTCCGAGTAAGGGGTAAAGGACTGACCAGAGATAAATGTCGAGCGTTGCTCCATGAACTCTACATGATTAGCATCAACCCAATCAACGCGATCAACATTAACGCAATCAAACAGTTCGCCCAGTTCTTTGGCGAGTTTTTCTACTTAGTCACTAGAACATGACCATACTTACGGACATCAAAAGTACAACTTTCACTGGAGGAAGCAACAGCAAAATGGAAAAATGGTGAAAGACCTAAATACCATGGTTAATCATGTTGGTGTGACAAATCATCTCAAAAGCAACTACTTTGTTTATACCATTGGGTACCAACTGATTGATGTGAACCTTATGCATATGAAGAACCTCTCGAAAGAAATTAGATGTTGGAAGACGCGACGTCGAAGTGTTTTACATATATCCTAATTTTACCCTCAGGAGGATTAATGAAGCTAGCGTGTTCACTAGGAAATGTCACACCATCTTTCGAATGAAAGCCATATCTTTCTTGGAGATCAACAAATTGATTTGGGGTTAGGGTGATGTTGATTATTGAATCGATAGCAGAAAAAGTGTAAACGTAATGAGGAAAATTAAAGAGGCATGAACTATAAAAGCATAGATATGGAGAGATTCGAAAACCCTAATGATGGCAGCTGACATCATGATTGGAAATCATTACAACATAGAAAAGACAACAACCAAATGTAATGAGACAATAAATTAAAGGCTAGTCCCATCCATTGCAACTCGGCACACCTACGTCACAACGGATAAGACTAAGGAGACTTGATAGCGTGCCTCTTATGCATGCCAAAAACCACCAAGGGCGCTTACTACATGGCCCAATCAATCGACAATCCTTACTGTCCAACGTCCATTCCAGCTTAGAACAGATTATCTATCGATACCCGGGATCCAGCTCGGAACTCGTACAGGAAAGTCGACGTACTACAAACAAACACTGTTAACTCCAATGAAAGTGCACACACTACTATCATGGCTAAACCAATCACCGCTCAAACAAGGGACACATGTACAATCTACTAATCAACGCCTTTATCCCGATCGAGGTCTGACACTTCTGTCTCCATGCTCGGGATCTGTGCCCCGAACCCCACTATAAAAGTTTGTCTGCCTCCAATGGTAAGGATGTTGAATCCTCACTCTTTACTCCTTATTCTATACACTCACCTCTCTCTCTCATAGACTGACTTGACCATTATAGCGCTCTCTTGCGACCTCCTCCTGGAGATCGGCTGACGACATGTTTCCTATTGTGATTGCAGATCTCCACCGGAACTCATCTAATCAAGCCATTACCACCGTATCGGAGGTCCAATATCAGTCTTTAATATCCACTATAATATGAATATATAAATGCATAGTTTAGACATTGGAAATGCCTAGTGAGTAATACTAGGATTCATCACCTTTAAAGTAAAGGAAATTGGAACACTCTTTAAACCAATAAGAACCCCCAAAATCATTTTAAATTTTTTAAAGAAATTTAATAAATAGCCACTTTAATAGAATACACCCATCATTAAATTCTTTGCGAAACTCCTTAGTCATTTTTCATTAATCATCATCATTGTACATATGTGTCTAAGTCAAAATTCATTAGTTATTAGTCATCCTTATTAGAAATTCTAAATGATAATTCATTAATCATTCATGGTAATATAACATTTAAATGTTAATAATAAACATCACTTATCAATACAACATAAGTAGATTCGACGAAATACACTTATATCTCTATATTAAGTCATCTTGTGTTCATTTCACATAAGTCATTCGCCGTTGGGTAGCTCGGTAAAGTCTATGTTTATTTAACATAAAGTCGACCATATTTTACTCTTAATTTAGTCATTTTGATATGATATAATGTCATCATCACATGTATCTTACATAAGGTACCTAGCTACATGTACAAGTGAGGCATGTCTAAAATACCATCACTAAGACAATAGTCTTTTGTCACAGTCATTAGTTTTGTCATTTTACCATGAATTTTAATTAGACACTTAAGTTTTTTTTTCCAACCTAAGTGGATGCTTAACTTCATGGGGAAAATTATTTCCAAAACATCGTAGTCAGTTAGTTATACACAAAATACTTTTCAAAATAGTATATTTATTATAGAATATCATGTAGTACATAAGTTATTAAAACATCAATGATGTAATTCAAATCATCAAAACCATCTTTAGTTATATAAGTGGCATAGTAGTTACTAACCTTATCATTGATTCATTATTGGGGTTAGTATGGTGTATATTAGGGATAATTTGAGATTTGAGTTTTGGGAATGAAATATGAAAAATCTTGAGAACCGCTTCCAATTTCATTGTGTTGGTTGCGTTTTTGTCTTGAACTGAGTTTTTTTTTGGATTTGCCATGAGTATAATCTATTTAAAATGGAGTTGGATAAAATGAGAATAAATTGGAATGGAATAGAAGAAAATAGGAATGAAATTGGAGTGAAGTTGTGATTTTTGAAGTGGTTGAGTGTGGTATTTATAGCAAATAAAAAAAGTTAAAATATATTTTTTTTTTTTGAAATTTGACTGTTGGTTAACGCTCAACAATGAGAGAGAGAGAGAGAGAGAGTCTTCCAACATGCTAGATAACACGTAAAAACCACACCTTTTGGTGGTACTCTCGATCCACGATTCGATGTAGCCATTGATAGGAATGTGCATGGGTTGGCTTTGACCTAAAACCGAACCCAAACCGATAGTATCGGTTTTCAATAATTTGAGCCCAACCCTACGAAATCATTGGGTTTACGGTCTTGGTTCCCAAGTCGTTTCCAATTTTTTGGGTTTGGTTCCAGGTTCAATGAGTTAAAACCACCTTGAACCAACTTAAACATGAAATATCATTATATACGCATCAAGAGGTGTTAATGTTCCATCTTATATAAACATGAACAAGGCGTTGGTTTGCATTACTTCAACTAGATGGGATAGGTTTAATATGTCTGGAAAACTAAATCAATCCAATTTCAAACTTTACACCTTAGGTTCAAAGGTCCAACACCTTAACCACACGAATAACCTGTATTTGTGTTATGACTATGCAAAACTTATTTATATTATATACTAGTTGTGAAACCCGTATATTATACGGGTTAATTAAAACATAATGTTAAACATGAGCGATTAAATGAAGAGTTTATTTGAATTTGAAATATGAAATAAGTGAAAATTATGAAAAAAAAACATGCAAAAAATAAATTAATTAAAATTATGTGTTTAATTGTTAGACCCATGTACTAAACGATTTATTATAATAAAATGTTAAATACAAATGTTTAAAGTGTAAATTTAATTGAAATTAAAATTGAAATTTGAAATTTGAAATTAATAGTTATTATAGTAGGTTTAATTTATGGAAACTAAATTAATGATATAGTGGAAATGAATAATGAAGTAATTGACAAGTAGAAAATAAATATATTTTAAAATTATGATAAAATGACATGTGACCAAATAAATAAGAGAATGACAAGTGACAATAACATTTTCATTTATTAGGGTAGATATATACATAATATATATTTTTTTAAAATATTTTTTCAGTTGGTTCGGTTAGATTTTTTCCAATTTTACCATATCCAAAAACTGAAACCAATTTAAAATTTCTGGTTTTCGAAAAACCCAAACTCAAACTGTCGATTTCTTAATTTGTAAGTATATTGCCTTTTAAATTTTTATTATTATTCCAAATTTCCAATGGTGAAAAAAAGAAAAAACGAAAATTAGCCAAGCGCCAAAGGCAATGGTTTTTTTGACTTTTTCCTGGACGATTCCCCCTCATTTTTTGGGCCTTGAACTGTATTTTAATCGAATAACATTTATCGTCTTCAAAATTAAGCCAAACAACCCCAAAACCCTTCTTTTGAATCCTCCACGAACCAACGTCTAGGGTTTTTGAACACCGGAGAGCAGGTGGTTTGTAGCTTCAGCCGCCCTGTGATTGCCAACTATTGCCGTGTTTATTAGACCATCATTATCGATCGAAGGGGCGGAAATGAGCTCAAGTATTCACAGGACACCGAAATCAACCGGTAGGCAATCCTTGTTCTTCAATGATTTAGCCACTCCTGTCACTAACCGTCGCAGTGGATCCGGTAAATTCACAACCCCTGGCCAAGCCGCCGCCGTATCGGCTCTATGGCGTGAAAATTTCGCCACCTCAGATCTACCACCACCACCCGCCTTCACGCTCGAAGATCGATCCGATTTCTCTCCGGAATCTGGGATCCAAGAATATCCCGTTGGCTCTCCCGAACGTAATTCGAACCCTAGGACTCCCGCTCGAACGCCGTCTAAGTTATTTTCCACAAGCCCCAACAAGTCTTCCCCACCTAATTCAAACCCTAGCACGTCGCCCTATTCATTGTTCGGGAATCAGCAGTCACACACCTTTCAGAATCAGAATCATAATCAGAGCCCCTCAGGGACTTCGAGTTGGTGGTCCGCAGGTGGGGGTGATGATAAGGGAAAGGGCTCGGGTTCACCTTCAGGTTCTCCGGTTGATGGTGTTGTTCATCGTCAGCCAGGCGCTTTGGTGATTCTGCCGCCGCCTAGGGAGGTTGCTAGACCGGAACTTCAGAGGAATTCTTTGCCTGTGGGTACGATTGATGAGGAAGAATGGGTTACTGTTTATGGGTAATTTTCTCAGCTTATTTCTATATTCATCCTTCCACATATAGTTATTGTCTGCTGATTCAAAGCTCCCAAGTATCTATAAGCTCATAGTGTCAGTTCGATGTTTATATTCAACAATGGTGAAATCTTAATTTGCAGGTTTTCTCCAGCAGACACAAATTTAGTGCTTCGGGAGTTTGAAAAATGTGGCGTAATTCTCAAGCATGTTCTAGGTCCAAGAGATTCTAATTGGATGCACATTCTTTATCAGGTAATTTCTGCCTCTTTTAGCATCAAACATAATCTTGTTTCTTGCCATTTACTCAAGTTTTATTGATGATATACAGAGTCGATTTGATGCTCAAAAGGCTCTGAGCAAGAACGGAATGCAACTAAATGGAGCTTTAATCATCGGAGTGAAACCAGTGGATCCAATGCAACGTCAAGCTCTTACTGATAGAATAAACAATCATGGCGGATTCATGCCATTACCACCACCAACAACCGCCAGAACATCAGAGACCTCCGCCTTCAAATCTTCTACTCGTTCTTCCTATCTTCAAAATGGTAATGCTAACACCTCTCAGTCTGGTGGAACCATGGCCTCCCCTTCAAAGTCACTCGTCTACAAAGTTATGGATTTGATGTTTGGGTTGTAGTCATGGAAATGGTAAATCATGGATTTTTTTTTTTAATTTTAAAATTTCATATTGTAATGTAAGGTTGAATGAGAGCCTAATGTTGGGATTTTGTTTGTTTTTATGTTTTTCGTGGTAATTAAAGATTCAAAATTGATTGATGGTTTATGATGTGGACTTTGTATCTTGTTTATAACGTGTTTTGGAATGAAAATGATTGTGATAATGGATATGTTCTTAAAAACACATGATAATACTTTAGGGTAGGCAAAGTCATTAGGCATATTTTAGTTATCTACCGAATTTAACTTCCATTCCATCTCCACAAAACATAGACCAACTTTTTTGAGGTTATAGTACCCATTGTCTTTGAGCTTGCTCATACTGTCCGATCCAGAAACGTTACCCGAAAGGTATATTGCGTGCTGCGACTTAGATACATTACCTGAAAGGTATATCATATACATAACAGTATGATCTAGAAACATTATCTGAAAGATATATTGCGTACTACGACCTAGATATATTACCTGAAAGGTATATCAGATACATAACAGTCTGATCTAGAAACATTACCTGAAAGGTATATTGCGTACTGCGACCTAGATACATTACCTGAAAGGTATATCAGATACATAACAGTCTGATCTAGAAACATTACCTGAAAGGTATATTGCGTACTGCGACCTAGATACATTACCTGAAAGGTATATCATATACATAACAGTCTGATCTAGAAACATTACCTGAAAGATATATTGCGTACTGCGATCTAGATACATTACCTGAAAGGTATATCATATACATAACAGTCTGATCTAGAAACATTATCTGAAAGATATATTGCGTACTGCGACCTAGATACATTACCTGAAAGGTATATCAGATACATAACAGTCTGATCTAGAAACATTACCTGAAAGGTATATTGCGTACTGCGACCTAGATACATTACCTGAAAGGTATATCAGATACATAACAGTCTGATCTAGAAACATTACCTGAAAGATATATTGCGTACTGCGACCTAGATACATTACCTGAAAGGTATATCATATACATAACAGTCTGATCTAGAAACATTATCTGAAAGATATATTGCGTACTGCAACCTAGATACATTACCTGAAAGGTATATCAGATACATAACAGTCTGATCTAGAAACATTACTTGAAAGGTATATTGCGTACCACGACCTAGATACATTACCTGAAAGGTATATCAGATACATAACAGTCTGATTTAGAAACATTACCTGAAAGGTATATTGCGTACTGCGACCTAGATACATTACCTGAAAGGTATATTATATACATAACAGTCTGTTAGATGACTAATAAAGTCTTTAAATGTTTTTAGAACGACACTAATAATCAATGGATGTTATGAGCTTGTCCATAGTGTCATACCTATGTGCATCATTTCAGAGGATATGAGAGGTAAACCGAACATAAGATATATAAAAGTTTGAGTAATTTGTTGGGTGGCTAACATAAGAGCTCTAAAACGAAATGAATGGCCAGTATTATGATTCAATCAATATACTTGTATTGATTGATGAAAGTTTTATTTTTGTAGATTTTTTTTCATGATTAGAGAGATAGGTTGATAAGCTAATGATATTATCTTTCAAAGTATTATATAATATGGTTATCTTATCGAGTTTGATAAATTGGATAAAATTTTGCATTTTCTTTATTTTTTTCTACGTTACCTGGATGTGATTTGACTTTTAAGTGTGAAAGGGGTCTAAAAATTAACGTTCTTTTTTCTTTTTAAAAGGGTGAACGTCACTTTGTCTTTGATAAAAAAAAAATAATAAATAAATAGTACATATAAAGAAATTAAAATCTAGTAGAAAATATAGCAAATGTATATACAGTTTGGAGTCAAGTGTTTTATAGTATCGACTTTACTTATTATTTACAGGTGTTATTAAAAATATAGTGGTTTTTCTTAATCTGTAAATCATTGATCATAGCAACGGTAAAAACTTTATAACATCTAAATCTAATATGGTTTCCTAATTCCGTACTAGATGTGTAGTTCGTGCTAATTTACTTTGTTCATTATCGATGATATAAAAAAATGATTCAGTTTTTTCACTATATTAAATAAATCGTTCCTTATGTGACAAACCAAATTGGTCAAAGACAATAGAATGTTTTGCATTTGTCCATCAGTTGGTGCAAGTGTAACACCCGCATTAAAAGCTAAATTTGGTCATTTTTAGTAACAATTAAAATTTTCAAAATTTAATAAAAAACAATTGAATAAAACTATATATAAATAAAATGAATTACGAAATAAATATATATTGGTGAGTTTAAAAGTTTAAAAGTTTACAGAAAGTTAAATTAGGGTTAAAGAGAAATATTACACATTAAAATAGTGTATAGTGGTAAAGGGATCGTATCCACGAAGATTGGTTCAATTTAAATCTCAATGTAAATCACTTGTTTAAGTACTCGTAAAACAAAAGTAAAAGTAAAATGGGGGATTTTGATCTATTGAGATGTTTAAAAGAAAACTAGAATTGCACTAAGATTTAAAAACACAAATCAACAAAAGAAAAGTTTGATGTAAAATCAATAAAAGAAAGATGGTTGACTTTGGACTTTCATCACTTGAACATTTGGTTAAATAATCATAAGAATACCAAGGTGCAATACTTGTGTTTAAAATCTAACTTGGCTATAGCAATTTATAAGCATAACTTGCCTTAACTCTTCTTTTGTATTAAAATGACTAGAGAAGCTCATAACACATTTCCTAAATCAAAGTAACAAAACTAATGAAGCATGTAATTTTGTGAAAATCAATTAGCATTAGGTTTTAAGAGTCACCAAATCCAAAGAGTAATCTATTGCTTTCATTACCACTATGGAGAAAACATTTTCTTAGTCTAAATGAAATGAAAACAAACATTTAAACTAATTGTTGCTTGTTAAATTGAAGACCCAATACTTAGCCAAGAATTTAACCAACAAAAATAACATTCACATATCAATATTCATGACTAGAGATATATAAACATGAAGGAAGTTTTCATAAAAAATATAATCATAGATATTCAACACAAGTTCATGGAATTCTTCAAAATAACCAAAACATTCAAGCAATTATATCTAAGTCAACCAAAGGAAAATCTAGCCAAGCATGGCCAAAATTAAACAAAAACAAGAGAGATTAGAGATACCAAACATTGTTCAAGATGAAAGATAAAAGAAATCCACAAATCTTCTAATCTTCTAGAGAGAAAAAGTGTTTGTTTCTTAAAGTCTTCATAATGAAAAATCCTCTCAAAACTTCAGTAAAAGTGGTCAAAAATCGGATCCAAAAGTTGCCCAAAAGTAATCCACCAACTTTCCCCATATAGAGACAAAAGGCTAAAATTCGGGTTCTTCACAGTGCGATCCACGCGGACCATTTGTAAATCCACGCGGACCGCGTGGATTCTGCTGAATGGGCTTTTTAGCCCATTTAATTGGCACTTCTAGATTACTCTTCTCATCTATGGTCCAACCCGTTTGTGCAAGTTCTTGATAGCCCAATTATGTCTTCCAAACTCTTCCAAGATGCTCCAATGCTCCTCTAATCTTCTATAGCTCGAATTCTCGTCGTCCCGCCCAGAATTTAAGTATGACGCGCTTCTTGCTTATATTGACACCAAGCCCAATTGCACCACTTCAAGTCCATGAACAAATTGCAAGCCTCCAACAGTCCCGCACTCCTTCCAAACCTCCAATAACATATAGTATTCGGCAAATCCTGCAAATAAGCTCAAAAGACTAAAAAGCACCCGGTAAAGGAGAAAAATAACAAAAAGAGAAAATATGCGTGAAGATTAACTAAAATGAGGTGGTTTTAACTAAAAATAAACTATGAAAAGAAGTAATAAAAACGAAACTATCATTCTTACAAAGATTTGCATGATCATATTGAAAAATAAGATTCAACCAATAAGCCGCACAATAAATACTTTTTCTTAACATCCTATCCCAACGACTATCAATTATGTTAGTGTAAGGCCTATATAATTCCTTATTCTTCTTAAACAATTACTTAATCCCTCTTCTTGCCCGGCGCATTCCCTCGTAAACATAACCAATTGCAGGTTTTTCATCCGAATCACACAACCGCATAAGCTTTAACAAAGGAGTCATTACTTTCAGTGTAATCAAACAATTCTTCCAAAAGATTTCATTCAAGATGTGACAACCTGAAATTTATCCTGTCACCGTAAACCCTTTTCCGCAAATAAAACTCGCTTTATTAAATTGTTCCGTTAACCATTTGGGACCAGGCAAATTAAATTAGAACTTTTATTATGACTTCATAAGGGTCGGAACAAATTAGATACACGTGAAACACCCTCAATATTCCCTAAAAAAGTTTTAGTTACAAACAAGTCAAATTACGACCATTTAATCGGGTACGACCATAAGCCCCGTTTAACGTCGGTATCGGGTAGATTTCCTCCGGGCCACAAACTCAACCCCTATATAAGGGATTGAGTGGTCACATGTGAAGCCTTTTTCCACTCTTAACACACTCTCTCTACAAAGCCGATTTTGATCCCGAAACACTTCTTTCAAGCTCCAAACTCGTAAGTGATCCATCCTAGCTTGTTGTTTAACATATTTTGCATGAAAATCTGTGTTTAAATCATACAAAAGCCTCAAAATCATGTTTTTACGGCCTAAGAACACTCTTGGACCGCAAACACCCATAAACGGGGTTTTGAAGCCCCAAAACCCTTCCAAATCACTCCTAGTGCTTAGCTATGACTTAAGGTCTTGCATGTACGAGTTTAGAACACCAAAATCTTGTCATTTGAGGAGTAAACATGAGTTTACGGCCCAAGAACATTCTTGGACCGTAAACCCCTCTTCATAGGCCATGAACACCATTTAAGGTGTTAAATTGCCCCTTAAACACCCCCTATGGATTGGAATAATGTCTAGAACCAACCACCATCGAAGTAGGACCCTTAAACACCAAGGAAACCATGACCTTAGGAGATTACGATTGTAAACCCCCCAAGGATTGGTCCCTTGGCCGTAAACTCCTCTAAGGAGGTCAAATGGTGCCCTAACTTCCTTCCGTGGCTTGTATATTGGACTAAAATCATGTGTGCTTAACCTAGAACCATTAAATCATGAAGTAAGGGGACAAGTAAGAGTTTACGGCCGTAAACTCTATGTTTACAACCGTAAACTCCCATAAATGGTCCATTTGAGGACTTAACCACTTCCTATGCCCTAGAATTGAACCTAGCCTAATTCCACAAGTGTTATAAGACCTTTGAGCAACCAAGAACACACCACCCATGAGTTTACGGCCATAAACTCATGGGGATATGGTCATTGGGCTGAAATATCCTCTAAGAGTTTACTCTTGAAGAGTAAACTCCCTAACTAGGCCATACACCCTCTTATTGCAACTCAATAGCCTCCTAGCACTTGACCAAAGTGTTTTTCCGCACATTGGGATGCTTATACATGTTTAATTAGTGTTATAATCACTAATTATATGTAAACATATGCCTTCATATGTTACCAGGTCATTAATTGTGTTCAAGTCTTTACTTGACACCGAGCACTCAACCGACACCTCCATCCGATCCACTCGTAGCAGGTGAGTTCACACCCCTGAAACAACCTTTTAAATGATTTTAAATGCTTTTATAGGGGGGAATACAAGTTGAACTGTATAGTTATTAGATAAATCACATGTGATTAATAACTGTATAGCAAAATAAATTTTTGCATGTTAAACTGTTTTATCCAACTTAAGATTTCCAAATCATGTTTTCGAATCTTGTTAAAGTATGAATATCCCTTTTTAGATTATTAAAGGTTATCCAAATTTTTTCAAAGTTTGTTTACTAAAGAGACATCCGGTCGTAATTTCTTATTAAAGGTTTTCCAAAGGTTTTCTTCACTTAAACCGTTTTCTAAAAATTCATTTTCAAAGCTGTTTATGAAAGGTTTTTCAAAGGATTTCCAAAGGTTTTCAAAGCTTGTTTTACAAAATGACATCAAGTCGTAAATTCTTATTTGTAAAGGTTTTCCAAAGGTTTTACCAAAGTTTTCTTCTATGCTTCTATTTCGTTGAATGCATGCCTATATTTGTATAGTTATATAAATAATGTTTAAAGGACTTAGGAAGGTTAGTTCGCCCTATTTCCTTTTCCTCGTTGGGATGTGGTCTGGTGGGTATTGGTTATCCGTCTGAAGGTTATTTAAACATTAGTTATATATCATGTATACATGTATGGAGATAAAAGCCCTCTCTCTCTCAGCCAATTCATCGCCTTGAGTAGTATAGGCATCCTTCTATTATTCATGTTTCTGGAACCCTAGTAACTATTATAGGAATAGTTAGGAGACTCTATCTCTCTCTCTCTCTATCTCTCTCTCTCTATCCCCCCTCTCTCTCTATCTCTCCCTCTATATCTCTATCTTTTACTTTAGAATGTGACACACTATTTCCCTCTACGACGATTCATTGCGCCAACGCCTTGTAACCAGAGTCTCCGGGAAGGAGAGCGAACATCATGTGTATAGATCTATACGAGACTGACACTCCCACACCTAGACTACTAGCTACAGTCCGCGCCGGTAAGGCCCATGGGTGACATAATGCCACTACCTCTATGCGTGACCTGGAGGGTCATTGGACACTCTTGTTGGGTTTTGAGCAATCTAACACTTCCTAAGTGTGCATGCAACCCTAATAAACCTTGGATCTATGTTTGTCTAAATACATGCAAAATAATAATTTTCCAAGGTTTATAACCTATCTAACATGGCATGGGGAACATTTCAACATAAAAGAGTTAGAAGAGATTACATACCTTTGTTGTGTTGGGTTCTTAGGAGTTTGAGGGCCAAGCACCAATAGTGTGAATGCCTCAAATGGAATCACAAACACCACAAACTCTTGGAAAACTTTGAGAGAGTATACACACTCTTGTATTTTCGGCCACACACATGCACACACACACTAGAACACTAGCTTTCTCTTAGGCTATCTTAGGCTTTCTTTCATGCTCCATAAGCATGCTTATATAGTATGCATGGTTAGGGTGAAACCCTAATAACCCATGTCTTTTCCTATTCCAAGGATCCATGGGTTAAAAGCTCCATGGATCATCCATGGACTTCCACATAAGCCTAGCCCATTAACAAATGAGTATTAGCCCACACTATATAAAACAAATAGCCCATAATTTAATTAGTATTCCTTTTAATCTCTAAATTAATCCATAATTAATTTAAGACTAAAACTAATTAAATAACGTAACTTCATATTAATATATTATAACTCATAATATATTAATAAACATATGTGTATAACTCTCATAAAATTATCCATAATAGTTTGGATGAGATGCAACCCAAATGGACCATGCCGGTCGGGTCAAGTATATACCAAATAAGTTATGGACTTAGACACCTTATCCAACAGACTCCCACTTGGATAAGTCTAATAACTATATTTGCCTATAACTTCAGGAACCAACCAACAATCGTAGCTCTCGAAAACTCCCTCGAACAATGAAGACTCTGTCGAACTATGAAGCGCCATTTTAGATAAGTGATCACATAATCCTCTGTTCTCATGATATCAGCCGGACAAACACATGGAACTATGTCTTGCTTATTGTCTAGCAGTTGTTTCTCGATTATCCGATTTGTTTGACGAAGAACTTCACTGAACACATCGGTTTAGTTCTGACCAGGCCTGGTATATGGGTCAACACAAAATCATCGAGGGGCCCGGATATCGCTTCTATTTCTAGAAGGAACAGATAAACTTCGACTGATATGCTTGTTCTACTACTTATTGAATTGTACACAAAGGCACGTTTTATAACATCAAGTTACTGATGCGTTTACGTGCAATCAATGCACAACCACCTCATAGGTAACAACTCATATCTCTAGGTTTAAAGATTTATATGATGTTATCGTCTCACGATCACTCGAGATAAATTCCATGAAGTGATACAAGTGAGCGTGGGTTTATACCAATACTCATAACTTATGAGTACTCATGAATGTTGCAGCAACCATTGCCATGCCTAAACACCTTTAAGGCATCTACAAACCCAATTCATGACAATCTTGATTCATACCTACTTCCGACGTATGATCGATTGTGGAGGTTTGAACAAATTAATTATTCTGGAAGTCAAAACATGCAAAACTGAAACAATAGTAAATAATTGACAATGATAGTAACACTTTACTCATAAATAAATCACAAATTTTATTCATCATCAAACGTCGATTACATTTTACAAGTTTCAGGAAAACTATCTAATCTGTAAAACTAATATCGTCCCTCAGCCCGATGCGTCTCGCATGCTGAAAATGCTTAACCCTCGTCAGTCCCTTCGTAAGGGGATCTGCAGGATTCTCATCTGACGATATCCTCCTTGTCACAAGGAGTCCTTCTTCAATCTTGTGCCTTATGAAGTGATATTTTCTGTCAATGTGTCGGGATCTGCCATGATCTCTTGGTTCCTTGGCTAAGATAACCGCAGCATTGTTGTCACAGAAAATTTCTATAGGTTCCTTAATAGCTGGTACAACTCCAAGGTCTCCGATGAAGTTCTTTAGCCATATCGCCTCCTTCGCTGCTTCACTCGCTGCTATATACTCTGATTCACAAGTCGAATCAGCCACCGTCTCCTGCTTGGAACTCTTCCAAGAAATTGCCCCTCCATTTAAGGTAAAGATCCAGCCCGACTGAGAGCGGAAATTATCCCTATCAGTCTGAAAACCAGCATCACTATACCCTAATATTCTCAAGTCATCACTGCCACCAAGGGTAAGGACCCAATCCTTAGTCCTCCGCAGGTACTTGAGAATGTTCTTTACCGCGGTCCAATGAGCCTTGCCAGGGTTCCCCTGATACCTGCTGACCATGCTCAAAGCAAATGCCACATCAGGACGGGTACAAGTCATAGCATACATGATCGAGCCAACTGCGGAAGCATATGGTAATTGGCTCATCTCAGCTATCTCAGCCTCTGTACTCGGACTCTGAGTCTTACTCAGTTTGGTATTGCTTTGGATCGGTAAATCTCCTTTCTTGGAATTCTCCATGTTGAACCTTTTCAACACCTTATCCAAGTAGATACTCTGACTAAGTCCAATTAGTCTTCTACTCCTTTCTCTTAATATCCTTATCCCTAGGATATAGGTAGCCTCCCCTAGGTCCTTCATAGCAAAGCACTTCCCAAGCCAGGACTTAACCTCCTGCAAGGTTGGGATGTCATTTCCTATGAGTAGTATGTCATCCACATACAGTACCAAGAAGCTAACTATACTCCCACTAGCTCTGACATACACGCAAGACTCATCTTCGCTTCTCAAGAAGCCAAACTCTTTTACCTTCTCATCAAAACAAAGATTCCAGCTACGAGATGCTTGTTTTAATCCATAAATGGATTTCTTAAGCTTGCATACTCTATTAGGGTACTCTGCATTGACAAAACCCTCTGGCTGATTCATGTACACATCCTCAGCCAACTTTCCATTAAGGAAAGCGGTTTTGACATCCATTTGCCATATTTCATAATCATGAAATGCTGCAATGGCTAACATAACCCTAATAGACTTAATCTTGGCCACCGGCGAGAAGGTTTCATCATAATCAATACCTTGAGTTTGAGTAAAACCCTTCGCAACCAGTCGAGCCTTATAAGTATGCACTTTTCCTTCCATGTCGGTCTTCTTTTTGAAGATCCATTTGCACCCGACTGTTTTACGGCCTGGTACATTGTCAACCAAGTTCCAAACTTGATTGTCATACATGGACTGTATCTCGCTGTCCATAGCCTCCTTCCATTTAGCAGACTCCGGGCCTGCCATGGCTTCCTTAACACTGCTAGGTTCATCCAAATTTACTAGTGTACTATCACTAATAAACGTATCACCTTCCGTAGTAATATGAAAACCATAATAAAACGAAGGTGTGTTCCTAACCCGTGTGGAACGTCTCGGAGGTACAGACTCGTCAGCTGGATCAACAGGAGTTTCTACCTCAGGTTGATTGCTAGTGTCTGAGGTTCCTTCACCAATTGATTCTTGAATTTCTTCAAGATCAATCTGCCTCCCACTGTCTCCTTGGCTTATAAATTCTTTCTCGCGAAAGATCCCTCTTCGTGCTACAAAGACCACATTCTCACTGGGTCTGTAGAAAAGGTAACCGAAGGATTTCTGTGGGTAGCCGATGAAAATACACCTTTCACTTCGGGGTTCAAGCTTATCATGAGTTTCACGCCTCACGAAGGCTTCGCAACCCCAAATTTTGATGTGGTCCAAATTGGGAACCTTCCCAGTCCACATCTCATGAGGTGTTTTGGTAACCTTCTTTGTAGGGACTAGATTAAGGATATGGGCGGCAGTCTCTAAGGCATACCCCCAAAAAGAGATTGGTAACGAAACTCGACTCATCATAGAGCGAACCATGTCCAACAAGGTACGATTACGCCTCTCAGCTACACCATTCAGCTGTGGTGTCCTGGGAGGAGTCAATTGTGAGACAATCCCACACTCCTTAAGATAGTCAAGGAACTCGGTACTAAGATACTCACCACCTCGATCGGATCGAAGCATCTTAATGTTCCTGCCCAATTGATTTTCTACTTCCTGTTTGAATTCCTTAAACCTTTCAAAGGTTTCGGACTTGTGTTTGATCAAGTAGACATACCCATATCTACTATAATCATCAATAAAAGTCACATAATACCGATTAGCGTCCCTTGTGGCGGTTTTGAATGGCCCACATACATCAGTATGTATTAGGTCCAACAAACCTTCACCCCTCTCACAAGTTCCAGTGAAGGGTGATTTTGTCATTTTTCCAAGTAGACAAGATTCACAACTATCATCTGATTTGAGGTCAAATGATTCCAAGACTCCACTCTTTTGGAGTTGGTCTATGCGTTTCTTGTTTACATGTCCAAGACGACAATGCCACAATGATGCTTTATCTAGGCTAGTAGAAGAATCAATATACAACACATTATTTCCTAAGTTGTCTACAATCGACACAGTTTCATACACGCCATCACAAGGTAATGCTTTAAAATAAAACACATTATTAAAGAAAGCATTAATACCTCCACATTCATTATCAAACGAAAAGGTAAAACCTTGTTTGTACAAAGCATGAAAAGAAATAATATTCCTCACCATTTCAGACGAGTATACACATTTATTCAAATATAATTTTAACCCATTATTAAGCAACAAAGTATAAACTCCAATCTTGGAAACAGGTGAAGCCTTCCTATTCCCCATGATTAAGTTTATCTTCCCGTGCTCCACATCCTCACTTCTTCTTAGGCCCTGCAAATCAGAACATATGTGAATACCACATCCTGTATCAAGCACCCAAGAGTTAGAATATGTTGAGTAATTAGACAATATAGTGTAAATACCTGCATAGGTGGGTTTCACTTTCCCATCCTTTAGATCCTGCAAGTACTTAGGGCAGTTTCGCTTCCAGTGTGCCTTTTCATGGCAATAAAAGCATTCAGCATCCTTTGGAATGGCAGAAGGAGTGACAGAACCGTTCTTAGTCTTGGATGAGGAGCCTTCAAGAGACTTTCCCTTGGTACCCTTCGAAGGGTGCTTCCTCTTTTTCCCTTTGCCTTGCCCAATAGCTAAAACATGGGTAGAAGTTGGAGTAGGAGTAGTAGAGGTAACAACCGCTTTACCCTTAAGACCGGTTTCAGCGGTCTTCAAGAGTCCTTGAAGCTTGCTGAGGGTAACTTCCTCCTTGTTCATATGATATGTCATTCGAAAATGATCATAACAAGAAGGCAAGGAGTGCAAAATGATGTCAATTGCTAACTCCTCGGGGATGTTAACATTCAGCTTCAGCAAACGGTCCACATACCTTTGCATCTTTTGCATGTGGCCCGTGACGGATTCACCGTCCTTCATGCGGGTAGTTATTATGGAGGAGATTATTTCATACCGCTCCTGACGAGCACTCTGATGGTACCTTTCCATCAAGTCTTGGTGCATCTCAAAAGGGTAGAAATCTTCATATGACTTTTGGAGCTCGGCTGTCATCGTGGCCATCATGATACATGCCACCTTAGTAGCATCTCTCTCATGAGTCCTGAATTCAGCGATCTCCTCAGGAGTAGCAGTAGACTCATCAAGTTCTTTTAACTCCTTATCGAGGACATATTCCTTGTCCTCGTAACGAGTAACCATCCTGATGTTCCTAATCCAATCCATGAAGTTGGAACCATCAAAGATGACCCTCCCACAAAGATTCATGAGAGAGAAAGAACCAGTTGGGTTAGAGCCTGAAGCATTAGTGTTGGAAGACATCTGAAAGAAGAAAGTAAGTTTAGATTAGATATTTAGGATCCTTAATAAGACACCCAAATGTAATATTAAGGCTAGGATCCAATCACAATATATTACACTTAGAAGAGGGATGCCGTAATCTAAGTAATAATATATTTGAAAGGTAGGCGAATGACGATTCACCAATTTCCACCATGAAAACGAAATGATTAATTAGGTTTAATTGGATTTGAAATTCCTAGATTCTTTTGAGATTCATTGAACTTTTCAATGGCATGTTTCAATCTCGATTGTGCCCTTCAAGTTTTGTGACTGGGATGCCGAGGATCACAAAACAAGGTGTGAATAACCATGCTAACTCACTTGGTACTCCTAATATTATCACCTAATCAATGTGCCGGTTAACCACACACGCTCCATTGATCTATGACAACATTAAGTTACCCTTCGTGATCCTTACTAGTCTAATTAGTGTGCCGGTTAACCACACACGCTCCACTAACGACTTGGTAAGGTACAAAGTGTGAATTCCATGGATTAGCACCATGTTCACATTTTCCTAAAATAACTAAGATTGGGAATTAAAAGAGTTTAGTTATTTTATAATATTCATTATACTTTTAATGAGGATTTAAAGTCGTTGTTCTACCCGTTCGGCTAACGACCCTCCACCGATCAAGCAAGCGGTGGGTGAGAGTATACACCCATTAAGTCGCCATTTTATAGGCAACAACCTTATACCCACCTTATAGACCGGCTTCGTGAATGAGGCCTACTAACGGTAAAACGACTTATTCTTATACATATATATAATAATTAACCATTAATGTTATAAATAGTATAAGGGTTGAATTTTAACTATTAAAACTCTAAGGTTTGGAATTAAAGTTTATTAAAGTGTGTGAAACTTTACAAATTCCAAAACTTGAGGACAAGTTTTGTAACTTTGCAAAACTCTTCATTTCATAACTTATGAATTAAAGGTTCATAAAAATGAAGACTCTTCATTTTCATGTAACTTATGTGTTTTAAGTGTGTGTTAAATGAAAGTGACCTTTGGTAATCCATAACTTGAGGACAAATTATGGACTCCATTAAAACACATAAATGATTAAGAATTAATTCTAAACAATTCAGCAAATAATTCCTATCATTTTCTAAATTCATAAGAACATGAACATGATCATCAAAAATTCAAGAATTATATGAACACATAAAATCATGGATTTTTGATATATGCTATTGTAAATGGATTAGAACAACCATTACACCAACTAAAGTAAGTTTTACAACACCAAAACAATTTAGGGTAATGTTTCCAGTCCATTTCCAGCAGCAAAAGTCGAGATTCTGCATTCTTTCGATCCTACTCGCCGAGTGCACGAACGGACTCGTCGAGTAGGTTGAAGTTTGCCTTGGACTCGGCGAGTCCCCCCAATGGACTCGGCGAGTCTAGCATGCAGACAGCAACGATTTCGACTTTTTTCACTATTTTGCATCAAGTATCAAACAAGCAAGCCTAGGCTCTGATACCACTGTTGGGTTTTGAGCAATCTAACACTTCCTAAGTGTGCATGCAACCCTAATAAACCTTGGATCTATGTTTGTCTAAATACATGCAAAATAATAATTTTCCAAGGTTTATAACCTATCTAACATGGCATGGGGAACATTTCAACATAAAAGAGTTAGAAGAGATTACATACCTTTGTTGTGTTGGGTTCTTAGGAGTTTGAGGGCCAAGCACCAATAGTGTGAATGCCTCAAATGGAATCACAAACACCACAAACTCTTGGAAAACTTTGAGAGAGTATACACACTCTTGTATTTTCGGCCACACACATGCACACACACACTAGAACACTAGCTTTCTCTTAGGCTATCTTAGGCTTTCTTTCATGCTCCATAAGCATGCTTATATAGTATGCATGGTTAGGGTGAAACCCTAATAACCCATGTCTTTTCCTATTCCAAGGATCCATGGGTTAAAAGCTCCATGGATCATCCATGGACTTCCACATAAGCCTAGCCCATTAACAAATGAGTATTAGCCCACACTATATAAAACAAATAGCCCATAATTTAATTAGTATTCCTTTTAATCTCTAAATTAATCCATAATTAATTTAAGACTAAAACTAATTAAATAACGTAACTTCATATTAATATATTATAACTCATAATATATTAATAAACATATGTGTATAACTCTCATAAAATTATCCATAATAGTTTGGATGAGATGCAACCCAAATGGACCATGCCGGTCGGGTCAAGTATATATCAAATAAGTTATGGACTTAGACACCTTATCCAACAACTCTATCGTCGATCAGCATGGTTACATACGAGTTCACATTCACCCTTTGTTTTAGACTTTGCTAGCTGTATCGTTCACTAGATACTGTCTGGAGTCTGTGTTTTCTTGTTTTAGACTTTGCTAAATGTATCGTTCATTCGATACTATCTGGAGTCTGTGCTTCCTTTTGTTAGACTGAGCCAGGCATATCATTCATTCGATACTCTCCTGGAGTCTATGTTTTCTTTTGTTTTAATCAGCAGTGTTACTGCTGATGTATATATATATATATATATATATATATATATATATATATATATATATATATATTTTTTTTTTTTCTAGTATTTTCACTTGTGATTTTCTCATTATTCTTTTAAAGTCAATTTTGTATTTTGGTAATGATAGTAATTTGTGGAAAACTACTCCTTAAAACATAAACCTGTCGGGTCTTGGTAGAAGACTGCTTTTATTTAGAAAATATAGGATTTTCTGGAAAGGACGCGAATACACCGTAGATTCTAAACTACTATCTTTCATAAAGTTATTTTGAATAAAAATGTGTATTTATACAAATGACACTAAATACTTATGAACTCACCAGCATTATAAAAATGCTGATACTGGCTTTCAAAATAACTTGTATTCTCAGGTCATCGATAGACAGGTACATCCCGGGAGCTTTTGCGGAGACAGCCTAGTACCGAGTTGCATCTATATTATTCCTTGTATTACTTTGATTTTGCTATGAAGTGTAACCTATGTAAAATTATTACTATTAATGCAATGGTTGTTGTACTTTGATTACTATACTGCATATGTTGTGTTACTTGACATGACGTCACCCACCCCAGAACGTTTCCGCCGTTCCGGTTTTGGGGTGTGACAGATTGGTATCAGAGCATTGTTTATAGTGAGCTCAGTATATCAATTCATAAAAGATATACAACCTATAAATACATTGGGATAAAATACTCTGACCAAGAATTATACTTTAAAATATAACCATATTTTACCAAAGTATAAGAACATCCAGAATCTAAACACTCGAACGAAGTATCACAAGAAGAAAAAAATAAAAGTCTTTGGATGTTGACCATTACCGTCAAACCTGGGCAGTTATGTAATCATAGGCTGGAATAAATGTAACCCGATCAACTACATTTATTCGAGATGCGACCAACGTGTGTTTGGGAGTGATGGTGGTGTTGCAACGAATTTGAAACTTACCAATTAGGAATTCTAGAGCCAAACATAAAGTTTAAAATACTATGGGAGTATTTTGGAAATGTCTAGTGAGAAATGAGGGATTTAGGCATGCTTTCAGGAGGGTGAAAGTGAGAAATGAGGGTTTTGGGGAGTAAACTCATGCCTAAGGCATGAGTTCACGACCATGTGGGAGTTCACGACCCAAACTCCCTCTTGTTTGGCCGTGAACACCAATCCAAGGTGTTGGCTGTTCCTTTGCTATGCCGATATTCTAGAAATCATTCCCTTTTATCCGTCCGTTTCATGAATAATTAGTAAAAATACTCAAACAGACTTTAAACCGGCTAAAATTTAGCAGAAAAGTATTTAACTTTTAATTGAAGTGTTGGACTGTAGAGTTTATACGAATGAAAATTTCGGGTTGTCACATTTATAACATTATTACATCTATGCCATGTATATATCATATGTTTGATGGTGTGTCTTTAAGAGGTTGTTTTTGAAATGAGTGTCTTTACAATGGAATTAATTTTTTTGTTTTACACTAGTTTTCTTCATGAACAAGTGCATTCACTTAAGGAGTTGACTTGTATGACCATCTGGAATTAGGTACCCAATAATGTATTAATGTTTTAAGTGATGAGATGATATTTTAGACATGCCTTACTTGCACATTTAGACTTACTACCCTTCATGTGATACTTGTGTGATAGATCACATGTACTTTGTTTGATGGGGAGGCGAATCTATCAAGTTATCTTTATGAAGAGGTGTATCCACTTAGTTACATTATAAGGAGGTGTACTCACTTTGATATTTTGGTGAGATTTTGGCCTATGAGATAGACTTGATTTAGGTTTTAGAAGCACTTGCATTACATTGCATTTTGTTGTTGAGGTGATTCTTGGTGGTTATTTAATACTGAAAAAAATGCTATTTTTTATCATTTATTTAACGGACGAATCGTGACTTGGTCGTAGGATGACCTTGGCGCGGTGGTAGTGGGTATCGCATATGTTTCGTTAGATTGGAGCACGACATGGTCCACGATTCACCATAGCACGTTGGTCATTGACCGTTGACTTTTTGACTAGTTTGACTTTTGGTCAAATGTTAGTAAGAATGTATTTGAGACCATCGATTAAGGGCAAGTCAAGGATTAGGAAGAGAATGACTCGTCTATAGAGATGAAAATTAAGTAGTGTACCTTAATTGCTAAATTATGGTTAATTATTATGTAGTGGTTCGAGGCAATATCAGTTATACCTAGCTTTCTGTGTGGATTAGCTTATCAGACATTTCAGTGAGTTCTCACAAACTTTCTTTTTATGTGGACTACGTGATTATGTTATGTAAAGCCACGAAAATCCTCTCAAGTGTGGGAATTGGTTATGGATTGAACAACTGGAGAAAAGCCTCTCAAAAAGGGAATCCAGTTGTTTTGGTCTCGATGACCATGTACGGATAGTCGCAGGATGGACTACTAGAGAATAGTCTCTTAAGTGAGGGAAGTTCTAGTTTTACCATCTGAGGTAGATGATCATGCTAGCATATGTCATGTTGTAGAATATCATTAATATGTTATTTATTGCTTGATGTTATATGTTGATGTGTTATTGCATATGTGACATACTTAATTTCACAGCTAGAAAAAACCAATTCGTTTATGCTTATTTAAAAATCAGAGTATCATTTTTGAGGAATAACATAGCGAAATTTGTTCTCAGAAAACATGATAATGATATTATCAAATCATTTCCGAAGAAATGTATTTTATTTATAAAATTTTTGGGATGCCATCATTAATACAAAAACATAAGTATAACAAAATATTACAAGCCTTATTGTACTTAAACTAGTGGCCTAATACTCCTTGAATCTCTCAGCAGAATGTATCTTTAATATCGCTACCAGTGATACAATAAACTGAGTGGGTCAAGTTGGGAAACCAGGTGTATACATAGGGTTTTCAACCCACAATAATATAATTATTATGTTTAATCATCAAAAAATTAACCCAATTTCCCATCCACATTATCTTCTTTATTCTTAAGGATCTACCTTAAGGATCATCTATGCTGACAGAACTAGTTCAAGGATTCCTCCATGATACTTGTTAGTAGGTATTCTTTAATATTTATTCCTAAAGATTTGTCATAAGGAATAGGCACGAAGTCCATTGCTGCCAGGGTTTATCTAATAGGCACTAAGTCCATAGCATCCATTAGGCACTCAGTCCAAAGTTGCCAACATTCGTCTATAAGGCACTAAGTCTATAGCTGCCATGGTTTATCTCCTTTATTGACAGTATTATTTTAGGGAGTCCATCCACATTACATGTCAATGGGTTTTTAGAGTATATATGGTGAACACTTAGTTCAAAAATACCTACAGGTTGCGAGCCTACTAACATTCCACTGGACTGTCTAGAATAGTCTATGGTTGTCATATATACTCTGCTAGGTGACATCATCTTTAAAGTCAAGTCCTTTCATCATCTATTTCATCTTTAATATTTCATCATCTATATCATCTTTCATCTCTCATCATCTATATCATCTTTCATCAACCCATCTATCTTTACCTAATATATTTATAGGTATAAAAATACATATACATTTTAAATCAAGTAAAACATGTATAAATCGTTCATCTAGCATAGATACCAGGAACACATATAATAGGCACATATAACATGTATGTGTATTAAATACTTCTTATCTATGAGTAAGATAAAAGTAACTATGGACTCACTTGTTAAAGCGAAGACTTGAAATTCGGACAACGCCTCACTTCTACCAACAATCTTTTCCTTTGACATAAGCTCGTGTCATTATCACTAAATCTTAGTCTAATATTTATTGCGACTATTTATTAGTCTAGATTCATTATTATTTCAAAGTCTATATATCTATAGCAGATAAGGGACAACCAAGTAGGATCATATCGAAGGTAGGATCCGTTTGGTATACAAAGTATACTATTTGGAAATCCCACTTTAAACACCTCACTAAATCCAACCTAGACATCATCCCCATAGGTAGATCAATCAATATAACGACTTTGAATCATTGATAAATTTTGTTTATAGGTTCATTATAACGATAATGAACTTAAAGATAAGTGATACTTAAAGTATGGTAAGCTTAACTTAACTTAGAGGTGGTTTAGTGAGAAACCAGACTATACGTGGGCAAAACTTCTAAACTGAAAGCTTTATTTCCTGGGGCTTTCTAGTGCTCCGGAGCTCCGCTAATAACACCTAGGAAGTGATAGAGAAAGGAATTGAGGCCTTGGGAGGGGGGGGGGGTTGGGTGAGAATAGATTGGAATGGTGTGAGGGAAATAGTGAAATTCAACCTTTATTTATAGGCTTTCAGGAGCCGAGTACACAGGGCGTACTCAAAATTTATGCAGGACGTACTCAATATTCTGGATGTACACAAATTACTCTGGGCATACTGTTGCCACATGTCGCCATCAGATCACAAGCCTTGGGGAGGAACGTGTGGTGCCAGATCGCGACACGTTTTTCCCTCTACTTAATCCAAAATTTAATTATCTTGTAAAATCCATAACTTTTGCATACGAGCTCTGCTTTTTGTTGTTTTTTATATCCACACGTAGCTATCAACGCGATCAACAACTTTGGTTTAGACTCCGTCGGCTAATTTTGATTTTATTTGTGAAGTTATATTTTAACATGCTTAGACAGTTAAAGTCCGTTAAAAATTCATAACTTTGTCATTCGACTTCTGTTTTCAACCGTATTTATATCATTGAGCTCCTATTAATGAGATCTTAAATTCTAGTATATATCATCTTGGCTAAAAATCGACCGGTTTAAAATTCGATTTTCGAGTTGTATATGGCTACTCCGAATCTTCGAAAAACTCATAACTTCCTCAAATGAAGTTAGATTTGGGCGTTCTCTATATGTACGCTCTCGGTTTAACATCTGCTACGACTTTTGTTTAGATCGCTAAGTCTAAAAAGTATTTTGTCAAACATTTACTTTTTATGATACGCGGAGCCGTGCTGGTTTAATCGCGAAACTTTGACAGTCATAACTTCTTATAAGTCAGATTTTAGCGTTATTTATATGTACGGAATCCTAGTGACATATACTATAAATTTGGTTCAGATTATTTATCCTAAATAATTTTCTATCAAAGGGTCATTTTTAACGCTTATTATATCTAAATTAACTAGTCCGAATCTACTGGTGTTACAATTATCTCCCCCTTAGGATGATTACGTCCCAGAATCATCAATAAAACAGGGCTTGTATAATGACTCCATATGTTATCTTTTCATCTTAGGTAATAACCGCAACTCTTATGTCTTTCAAATGAGTATCTAGCTCTTGGACTTCTGATTGCTGGCGGTGCTGAATCTTGCATCCGCTCTTTATCCTATGTTTGACTTTCAGTCGTAACCTTTGAGTTACAAACTCAATATTTATTGGAGACTCTTGTTCCATAGACTTGACTTAAGATTTGTTCTTTACTTCGATTACCGTAACATACCGATGGGTCATGTTCTAATGACCTCTCACCGTATGATGCAATGCGTAGACTCAGGTCTTTTAAAGTTAAATTCTAGAATGGAAGATACCTTCCTTTATGTTTGTCACACGCCCAAACCAAGAATGGTGGAAACGTCCGGGGGTAGAGGACTTCATGTACAATATCATAACAACAAGTATAATAATGACCATAACAAACACATCCAACATAAATATAATTGAAAAAGTTACACCATAGTATAAGTTTACATGTTTCTAAATCAATTACATTATGTTGACAAAAATGAAATGTTTGACCCCTTAGCATCCCATCCTCAAAATCAGCCGATTACCTGTTTTACTGATTTCCTGAGAATACAAGTAGTTTTGAAAGAGTGCCAACAATTAAGTTGGTGAGTTCATAAGCTTTTGAATGAAATGTTGAAATCATTTCTTTGTAAAAATATTGTTTGTTCCAGAAAAATCCAATATTTTCCTTTTAAAATGTATTGTAGTCTTAAATGCCAAGACTAATAATGTACTAGTATTTTCCTTATAAATTGTAAATCATGCAAGTTTAAATCGACATAAACTCGTTTAATTAAAAGAAAATCATGTAAATCTTATGTTTTGTTAATACCCCATGTGAGTTATTATAACCTAGGATTTTTAGCAAGTGGGCCGAGGCTTGGGCCGCCCATAAGACATACGCTGGGCGTAGCCTTAGTGTACGCGGGGCGTAGAGAAGCATTGGATGCGGGGGACGCATGCACGTACGCGTAGTGTACGTGAGTAGATTCCAAACCCTATTTTTTAGGGATTAAACCATATAAATACCACATTATTATAGAAACCCTAGCCTCCTTATGTGACAACCCAAAGTTATTCCGTTACATTACCCCGTTACCGTTAACGGAATATTCCACTGTATAAAAGTTCCGTTAATTAGAGGTCGTCAAATAAATAAATGTTTCATTTATTTATATCTTTATGTCATTAAGTCGTGATAAGAGAAATAAAAACTCATAATACACATTTCCATTTAGTTGGAAAAGTTAGTTTTTATTATTACGACCACTAAATCGGGTGCGACCAAAAGCCCCGTATAACGAAAATATTGGGTAGAATTCCACTGAGCTCCAACTCCCACCCATATATAAGGGGGAGTAAACCCCATTTCAACCTTTTTCACTCTCTCTCTATACTCTCTCTCTCTAGACTCGTTTTCAACCCGAAT
The DNA here is from genome assembly GCF_002870075.4 of Lactuca sativa. NCBI lineage: Eukaryota > Viridiplantae > Streptophyta > Magnoliopsida > Asterales > Asteraceae > Lactuca > Lactuca sativa. The sequence continues at coordinate 181,077,589 of NC_056626.2, read as the reverse complement.
CCGCAACCAAACGCTTCTAAATCGTAAGTCCGCTTATCCTAGCTTGTTCTAAACATTGTGATTCATGTTTATAGCTTAAAAATCGGACTTAGAAGCTGTTAGAAATGAGTTTACGGCCTAAGATCCTCCTTAGGCCGTAAACCCCTTAAATGAGGCCAAAATGACCCTAAAATGTCCCTAATAGCTTGGAAATAAATTGAGGATTTAGCCTAGGAGTGTTTACTCTTTGAAAACAATCACTTTAGGGCATAAAAGAGAGTTTATGGCCCAAGCACATGCTTCGGCCGTAAACACCTCTTAAACTTGCAAAAGTGCCCCAAAAACACTCCTAAAACACCTTAGGACTTAATGCATAAATTAGGGGCTTATCATTTCGGGTTTAGATCATCCAAACACATAGATTTAGGGGATTAAAAGGAGTTTACAGCCCAGGCAAGTACCAAGGCCTTAAACACCCCCAAACATGCCCAAATGATAGTTTTAATTCCCCCAAATGGCCTAACACTTCATTATAAATTACTAGCAAGGTATTAGGGGCTTGAAACTTCACAAAACTCAAGGAATAAGAGTTTAGGCCGTAAAATCCCTTAGGAGTTGTCCCTGGGCCGTAAACTCCATTAAGATGCCCTTAAAGACCTTAAACTCATTCACGCTATATAGTTTTGGACCTAGAATAATTCCATGAACAAGTTAGAAGCCTTAAAACACACTAGAACCCCTCACCATGAGTTTACGTCCATAAACTCATGGTGAGTAGTCCCTGGGCCATAAACATGGTATTGAGAGTTTACTCTCGGAGAGTAAACTCCATTCCTAAGCCATTTGAGCCCTTAGTTGTTACCCGGGACACCCCAAACACTTAACCAAAGTGTTTTCCGCTCTTTAGGGTGCGTATACTTGTTTAATTAGTATTATATGTACTAATTGCATGTAAACATATGTTATCATATGTTAAATAGGTCACTAAGTGTGTCCAAGTCCTTACTTGACACCGAGCACCCAACCGACACCTTCGTCGGATCCACTTACACCAGGTGAGTTCATACCCCCGAATGAACCTTTCAATGTTTTTACATGTTTTATAGGGGGGAATACAAGTTAAACATGCCAGTTATCATATCAATCACATGTGATTGATAACCCGCATGCACAAGGTTTTACCACTGTACACTGTTTTTACCGAGTAGGATGCTATAAATGGTTTTCAAAAAGGTTTTCACTTGTTCAAAAACTCTTACTTATACTGTTTTTATCAAAGTTCTCTTTCACGACGTATACTTTTACTTGTTAGTTACTGCCGCTTCGCTTTTACTTATTTTATACTCCTACTTGGTAACGCTTTCACTTCTTGAAGCGCTTATACCTGTTATTGCCTCTATTTCACTTATACTGGTAGTCACTTATACCTGATAGACGCTCTTACTTAACCAGTCGTCGCTTCTACTTCGTGGTACACTTATACTTGAAAACGTTTCCACTTCGTGATACACTTATACCTGCTGGACGCTTATACTTGTTCACGCTCTTACTTAGTGATACGTTTCTACTTCACTTATACTTGATATCGCTTCTACTTCACTTAAACTCGATGTGCTCCTACTTCACTTGTTGTCGTTTCCACTTTGTGATACACTTACTTTTGGCACGCTTATACTTCACGATTCGGTTATTCCATACTGTACACTTATACTTCACGATAAGAATCCACTTGTTACACACTCAAGCGTAGTTATATGTATGTCTGTGCTTGTCTAGATGCATATAAGTAATGATCGAAGGACTTAGGAAGGCTTGTCCGCCCTATTTCCTTTTCTTCGTTGAGATGTGGTCTGGTGGGATCGGATGGCCGTCCGAAGGTCGTTTGATTCCTTAGTTATATGTTATGTATATGAGCATAGACATATGGGTTTACTCTAGTCAGTCCAGTTATGACTCTCTACCTCTAGTTCAACACTTACATTAGAACCCACTCTTTGGAAGCCTCTACTCACTATTTGGGATGCATCTTCAGGACACGACCTTCTCCGTCGTCTAGTTGGTAACCAGAGTCTCCTGGAGGGAGAGCGGACATTGTGTGTATAGATCTATATGGGATTGACACCCCCGCACCCTGACTGCTAGCTACAGTCCACGGCCCACCAAGCCAAGGGGTGACAAATGTCATATTCTCTAGACGCTTGTAGGGCGTCCGGTACTCTAGTGTCGGTTAGTATGGTTACGAGTATCCCGGGTTACCTTATAATTCATGGTCTTAAGGTAACGGTATTTCACCGGCAATTTACATTGTATGCTGGTAGCTCATTTCCAGAGTCACACTGTTATGACCTTGCGAGATGTATCTTTCATTGATACTGTCTGCGGTCTGTATTCTCTGTTTTGACTTTGCAAGATGTATCTTTCATTTGATACTGTCTGCGGTCTGTATTCTCTGTTATGACCTTGCAAGATGTATCTTTCATTTGATACTGTCTGCAGTCTGTATTCATTGTTTTAGACCTTACCAGTTGTACCTTTCATTTGGTACCTTCTGGGGTCTGTGTCTCCAGTTGTTAGACGGAACCAGGCATGTCGTTCGTTCGATACTCTCCTGGAGTCTATGATTCTTTTGCCTTAGTCAGCAGTCCTCACTGCTGAGGCATATGTTATTTCCCTAACTTCTCTTGCTTTCTTTAATAATCAAATTCAGTATTTTGATAATGATAGCGATTAAGGGAAGACTACTTTTTACCACACTAACTCCGTCCAGTCTTGGTAGAAGACTGCTTTATTTAAAGAAAATATAGGATTTTCTGGAAAGAACTCTAATACACTGTAAATTCTTAAACTACTACATTATAAAGTTATTTGGATAAAAAGTCACTAAATGCTTATGAACTCACCAACATTTGTAAAAATGCTGATACTCGCTTTTCAAATAACCTGTATTCTCAGGTCAGCATTAGACAGGTACATCCCCGGAGCTGTTGATGAAGATAGCTTAGTACCATGCTGTACTTATTATATTTACTTGTATTACTTTGATATATTGTAATGTAAATCATGTAAAACTATTACTATTAATGCAATGTTTTGTTGTACTTTGATTACTATAATGCATGTGTTGTGATACTTGACATGACGTCATCCACCCCAAAACGTTTCTGTCGTTCCGGTTTTGGGGTGTGACACCTTACCAACCCCTCTTTTCAGAAACCCTAGCTAGCCTCCCTTTCTCATTCTTGTGTCTGTTTTGGCCTTGTGAAGGTTGTTTGGAGATTTGATACTTGAAAGAAGGAAGGAGAAGATAGTGAAGAGGAACTTGAGTATCTTGAGCTCATAGATCCAGGATAACATCAGCTTTTGGTATTCATTGGAGGTATAAAGCTTGTAACTTTCTCTTTGAATACTTAGATCTAGTGTAGTGTTATATTGGAGTCTTTTTAGTTCCAAGAATGGGCCTCTATGACTCAAGTTCGTTTCTAGGCCAAGAGGTGCCACTCTCAGTGATATTCATGTCCTATAAGCAATAAAGTCTCGACCTTTAAGGTCCTTTTATGTCCATGTATGAGTTTGGAGTCATTCCATGGTAGTTAGTTGTTGTATTCCAAGTTTGGTCTTACTTGGTGGGTTGCAAGCCATCAAGTAATCGACTTTATGGATTAGGATGGGTTTTTGGACTCAAATCTATAATTTGGACTTAGTGTCTCAAGGGATTTAGCAGTTTTGAAGTGAATGGTTTAGCAGAGTAGTATGCTGGGCGTACACGCCAGTACGCGCAGCGTACAAGCCATGCAAGCTGTACGCGTACACTACAAACAAAATAATGTTTAGTGACAAAAACGTTTAGTGGCATATTCTTTTATGTGCCACTATATCATGTTTTTAGTGGCATTTTCTTTTTATGTCACTATATCATATGTTTTTAGTGGCACATTTACCACTATAAAAACTTATATTTAATAATTTATATTACATATTTTATAACGGAATAAAAATTTGAATGCCATTAAAAATTAGATATGTTATATCAAAATTGGTTGTTATTGAATTTTAATAAAATCAAAACAAAAAATTTAATAGAACCTATCAACAAAATAATTTAAACTATCATTTTATGTCAAAAATTATTTAATGCATTTTTTTAATTTAACAAATTATTTTTATGCCACTGTAGATAAAAGGCTATTTGATTGAAGAGTATATTATATATTTTCGTCCTTTTTGTTTCTCTCCTCTTAAGCTCGCCTTTTCCTCTTTGCCTACGTCTTTGCAAAGTCCCAATATTTTAATAGAGGAAAACCCTAACTATGAAATCGATCACTAAATCGTCATTTGCAATCATAATCTTCTCCTATTTTCGTTCATACTTATCCTCTCCCTCGTCCACCTAGTTGCATTGCTCCGCCCCTGCTCGCCATGATCCACTCTGCTTTCCCTGTTCCGTTAATCTGTGGCAAGTTATGCTGAGATAAAGGTAAATATCACTTTGTATCGATTACTTTATATCCGGTTTATTGATTTTCATTCGGTTGTAAGTTCTTGCATTCTAGACAGATTAGTATTTAATCATTATATAATCAACACAAAATGATGATGTTTTTTTTATCATTCCTGGTGCGAGATCAATGTTGATCTGATTAGGCTTTGTAAAAAAGCTTATATTTCTATTTGCACCAATCTGAAAGTGATTTGGAGATCAAACATAGACAAATTACTTTACAAAGTATGTTATATCCTCTGTTTATCACTCCTCATTTCTATCATTATAATCAACAAATCACTCCTCATTTCTATCATTATAATTAACGAATCATTGGTCTGAGAGAATAGTTTAGTTTATGCTCACCTTAAGAACTCATGGTTCAAATTTTACTATTAACCTATGCTAAAATCTGTTAACCAATGTGTGTAGATAGATTAGATTTCTTTTTATATAAGAGACCAAGAATTACATGGATGTTTAATAACATTTTCCTATGATCAAACACTCATAAAGCTTATGCTTATGAATCTTGATGTGCATGTTTATATTCTGGACAGACAACCAGCCACCATGATAGAAGGATGTGGTAGTGTTGCTCAAAGTAAATTTACTATGGTTGTACCAGATGAGTTGAAAAAGAAACTCTTACTACTATTTGATGTTGAAAAGGGCTTTCTTCCGGATCAGCCATGGATCCTTCTGATTCATATATGGTAATTTAACATTTAGAGGCAACATTCTAATGCATATCACACAAACTTAACCAATTTTGTATTTACTTTTATGAAACTATTAGATGGTGGAACTGTCAACTTACTTAGTCGATCTTATGGAGTATACAACATTAATGAAACTGTACTACAAAAGTGCATAAGATTGACAAATGATGTAGATGAAAGAAAATATTTGTAGCCATAAGCAACAGTGTGAGAAATGTAATTTAAAGAGATAATCGTATCCCAACTCATAGAATCATTGCATTAAAGAAGATCAACATATTTGAAAAGAGTTATCTTTACAAATAAACAAAATTTGCATGCCTTACTAATAAACAACATTTACATCATAATAACAAGCACACATCAAGAATCATCTTTACAAATCAAATTTCATGAACCCTAATGAAATAGAGATTATAGCTTCAGATCCTTGTAATAATCTAACAAAATCTTGTTAGATTTGGAATAAATTCGATCTCAAGCCTTTAATATCACCCTAAATTGCCCTTGAACTCACCCAAAATTGTTATATTTGATGCAAAGGCAAACAAAACTAGTTCAGGATGAGAACCAATTGTTGGAAAACATTCAAAGAACACTACTTCAAGAGCTCGTGGTATGTTCCTTACATGCTTTCTTAATGTTCATATTTCACATGGGTTGACTAGTCAACATGTTACATGCCTCAACATCATGTAATTGTTGTTTGACCTAGTCAACTGCAGTTCAATCAGGGAAAAATACTATACATTATGGGGCATCAATTCATGACGGTGATAAGACACAGGGGTAAGTACCTCGGCTTCTTCTTGGTGAGTATATTTTATATATATTTTACTCTCATGGCTTATTAGTCAATGTTCTAGCACTTATATTTCCATTTCTTGAAATCTTTTTAGACATTACGCTATATCTTTGTGAAAATGAACACATTGAAGGTGGCAAGATATTCTAGCTTTTGGAAGATTTGACAGAAATGTCCATAATGAGAAACTGTGAAGATGTCCTTGGTTATATAGAAAGTAAGCAAGACATCTTGGGTAAGGTGTGTAAACTCTCTACTTTTATAGGGTCTTTTAAGTAATTTTTTGTATCTACTCTTGTGTTCACTTCCATACATTCATACAGCCAAAACTTTTTGCAAGGGGAAAGCTTGTAATGTTAAGAACTTGCAATCAACTTCTTCATCGTCTTTCAAAGGTAATTTTAATTAAGGGAAAATTGCAATTTGCATTTTTAAATAATGACATTTTTGCCCTCTCAACTTTTCAATCAAACGATGTGGTGTTTTGTGGACGTATTATTATGTTTCTTGCACATTTTTCCCATTGTCTAAACCTTCAGGTTATTATTATTATTTTGTTTATTTTTATTTTTTAGTACTTTACTTCTTTCTCTGACATTATTATTTCTTTTGCATGTACAACAGTCAATATTAAGTGAGTTTTCAATGTTTCAAATGAGACAAAGTAAGAGAAGCAAGCACCTGATGGTAAAAATCAACTTTTTTTTTGTTGTAAACTAATAATATCCCATATATATTTTATAAAATAATTTCTTGATTCTAGATTTCAAATTAACAATTTCTATTTGTGATCAAATGCATGCCTAAAAAACTTATATGGCTTTCAGGAATTTGCAGGTCAGTTTAATGATGCCTTTTATGCGATAAATTTTTGGATACAATTTTGTATTTTACTGAGTCATTACTTTCTGTTAATTTGCATTATATTATTTTCCTGATAATTATTCTCTTATGATTGTATCCTACAATTTTACCGAGTCATTACTTTTTGTTAATTTGCATTATAGATGATTTCTCGTTTGTATGTAATATTATAATGCTACTTATATATGCAATTGTTTTAAAAAATTTAAGCTCCACGGAAAAACGAAAAAGATTTGCCTTCTGAAATGATGGTTAGTCGGGACTTCAAAAGTTAAATACCTGTAAAATTTGACAAGTGATATTTTGTTTATTATTTTATAAACATTGTTATAAAATTGCTATTTATTAAATGCAGAATAGTATACACTTTTATAGATGATATTCTTTTCGGCTAATAACACTCATGAAGCTTACTTCCAAAGGATCGTGGGAGCTGCATTAGCAGGTATTGCTTTTGAACATTTTAAAGCTAAAGATTATTAAAAAATTCTATAATTCTTATAATTTATCAATGTTTTATATGATGTATCATGGTCATATTACAGGTATTTGTTCATTAGTTGGATCAACAAGAAGAAATATTATGTAAAGTTCATCTGGAATCAAGTTATGTGTTTCTTCCAAACAACTATATAGTTTGATAGTTTTTGGTTTTGAGTAATGCATTTGTGTTTTTTGTTTTCCATTTAAGTATAAATTGTAAGACAAGTTAAGTATAAATTTAAGTAACATTTTGGGTTTTCCATTTATTATCTAAATTGTTTTTATTATATTATATTCTATTTAAATTTATAAAAAATGGACCTAATTTTCAAATACAAATGTCATTTGGTATAAAAAAGTGTAGCTAAAAACTGCAAAAATTGTTTTTATTTTAGTGGCATAAAAAAAGTGCCACAAAAACCAAAAGTCCTATAGTGGCATAAATAAAGTGTCACTAAAACCCAAAAGGGTTGCAGCGACAGAACCAAAATGTGCCACGAAAAGCCTTTAGCGGGAGCGTTTGTAGTGACACATTTTTTTTTGTGTCGCTAATTGCCAAGAAAGGCTTTAGTAGCACTTATTAGGTTTTTTGTGACATTTTTTTGTGCCATTTTTTTGTGCCACTAAACACCATTTTGTTTGTAGTGGTAGCATACAGAGGCGTACACTCAACATACTCTCAGATTTTGGGCTTTGCGACAATTGGGCCTCAGTTTGGGCCAATCTTTGGGCTTAGCAAAGGTTAGGCTGAAATGGGCCATCAGAAGTCAAATAATGGGCCAATGAGATGTTTGGGCTTGGGGGAAGGCCCATTTGAGGAGTTGGGTTCAATGTAGAAAATCGGGCCATTAGTGGGCCTCTAGTAGGCTATTAGAGAGTTTGGATAGATTAGAAGGAATTGGGCCTTGGTCATGGTCCAAATTAGATAGGTGGGGGGGGGGGGGGGTAAGATGGTCATTTTACCCTTAGAAGGATTCTCAGTTTTTGACTAAGTGTTTGTTGTGATAAAGATAGTCGGGGAGTCGTTGGAACAGCCATCAGAGATTCCCTCACACGAGTTTTCAGCAGTCAGCTTGAGAGGTGAGTTTTCCTCCAGTAGAATAGGTCTAAGGCACCAAGGTCGGCCTGCATATGTATGATTAGTAGCCGAGTGTGGGCGGGGCCCGTTTCTCATAGATTTATTTGAGTATGGATATATATGACTGATTGATAGATTTAGTTATACTTGTTGTTTGTGTGATACTTGTATGTATGTTTAGTAGCTGAGTGTGGGCGGGGACCGTATCTCATAATAGCCGAGTGTGGGCGGGGCCCGTATCTCCCAGTTAGCAGAGTGTGGACGGGGCCTGTATCTCCATGAGTGTGGGCGGGGCCCGTATCTCCTAGTTGCATGTATATGTCTATGGTATGTAGTAGTTTGGGGAGACTCACTAAGCTTCGTGCTTACAGTTTTCAATTTTTGGTTTCAGGTACTTCTGATAGCAAAGGGAAGAGCTCAGGATGACTGCATGACACACACCATAGTTTTCAGCCTTGGATATTTTAGACACTTATATTTTGATATTTGGTTTGGATACAATATTTTGATATGATGTGTGAGATACACGACATGTGATTTTATTATGTGGTTTTATGAATTATGGGTTTTTCTTAAATGACTTGAAACAAAAATTTTGGACTATATTTTTGGGATGTTACACTTGGCACCCAAGAAGCTCTTATACATACGCCTATCCTTGTCAGTCCTTTTGTCCAGGTTGTTCCTCCTTATCACTCTGGATTCAACTTGACTCACAGTATGATTGTAATTTCCCCCTCTAACAGTTCTTCATTTAGTTCGGGCTGCACAACAGGCATAATAGGTTCATCCTATTCTATTGAAGTAGACGCCTTGTCTCTTCCATCTGACGATCCAAAATCATATGTTTCATTGCCAACATGACAGGTTCAGGTGAAGCTGCTAACTCTAGTGTACACTTAGTTACTCGTGGCTCAGGGTGTTGGTTCCCGTTTTCGTTTCCTAATCCACTTCAGGCTCTCACTATGTCAATCTATACACAAAATTAGACGTTCAATGTGCAGTGACGACAATTAAGATAAGGAAAACTTTATTTGTGATAGACATATAAATCTCCTTATCACTCCGAAAAGTTATATGCCACTTCTAATATCGTAATTAAACGTTTTGAAATATGAACACATAAAATTTTCAGATCCAATCTGCAATAGACCATAGATCCCATCTAATAATATCATCATAAGGCATGTAAGGCATTTTATATCAAAAATCATTTAGCATATAAAAGCAATTTAGGCATCTCCCCTAAATATGCTAGTGGACATGTCTATTCAGGCATACTTCCTAAATATAGCAGACACTCAACTCACAATCATTGCTTATCATTCTAAGTTTAAGTGTAGAAATCCTACGAATTCATAGTTCACTTAAACTAATGCTCTGATACCAACTGTGAAATACCTAATTTCACAGCTAGAAAAGACTGATTTGTTTATGCTTATTTAAAAATCAGAGTATCCTTTTTGAGGAATAACATTGCGGAATTTGTTCCCAGAAAACATGATAATGATATTATCAAATAATTTCCAAAGAAATGTATTTTATTTATATTAAAACATTGGGATGTCATCGTCAATACAGAAACGTAAGCATAACGAAATATTACAAGCCTTACAGTAATTAAACTAATGGCGTAATACTCACTGAATCTCTCGGCATAATGTATCTTTAATATCGCTACTTGTGACACAATAAATTGAGTGTGTCAGGTTGGGAAACCAAGTGAGTACATAGGGTTTTGAACCCACAATAATATAATTATTATGTTTAATCATCAAACAACTAACCTAATTTTCCATCCCCATTATCTTCTTTATTCTTAAGGATCTACCTTAAGGATCATCTATGCTGACAGAACTAGTTCAAGGATTCCTCCATGATACTTGTCAGTAGGTATTCTTTAATATTTCTTCCTAACGATTTTTCCTAAGGAATAGGCATGAAGTCCATCGCTTCCAGGGTTTATCTAATAGGCACTAAGTCCATAGCTGCCAATGTTATCCATTAGGCGCTAAGTCCAGAGCTATTATCGTTCATCTATAAGGCACTAAGTTTATAGTTGGCAGTGTTTATCTCCTTTATTAATAATATTATTTTAGGTATTCCACCCACAATACATGTCAATGGGTTTTTACACTACTTATGGTGAACACTTAGTTCAAAAACACTTATAGGTTTCAAGCCTGCTAGCGTTCCACTGGACTCTCTAGAATAATTTGTGGTTGTCATCTATACTCTGCTAGGTGACATCATCTTTAAAGTCAAGTCCTCTCATCATCTGTTTCATCTTTCATCTCTTATCATCTATATCATCTTTCATCTACCCAACTTTACCCAATATATTTATAGGTATAAAAATACATATACAGTTTAAATCAAGTAAAACATGTATAAATCGTTTATCTCGCATAAATATCAGGAACATATATAATAGGCACATATAACATATATTTATATTAAATACTTCATATGTATGTGTAAGATGAAAGTAACTATGCACTCACTTGTTAAAGTAACGATTCGAAATTTGGACAACGCTTCGCTTCTAGCAACGATCTTTTCCTTTGACGTAACCTAGTGTCATTATCATTAAATATTAGTCTAATATTTATTGCGAATAATTATTAGTCTAGATTCATCATTAATTAAAACTCTATATATCTATAGTTGATAAGGGACAAACAGGTAGGATCATAACGGAGGTAGGGTCCGTTTGGTATACAAAGTATACTGTTTGGAAATCTCATTTTAAACACCTCACTAAATCCAGTCTAGACATTATCCCCGTAAGTGAATCAATTAGTATAACGACTTGGAATCACTGATAAATTTTGCTTATTGGTTCATAATAATGATAATGAACTTAAATAGAAGTTATACTTGAAGTACAATAAACATAACTTAACTTACATGTGGTTTAGCGAGAAACCCGACTATGCGCGAGCAAAACTTCTAAACCGAAAGCTTTGTTTCCCGGGGTTTCTGGTGCTATGGAGCTTCGCTATTAACGCCTAGGAAGTGCTAGAGAATGGAATTAACGCCTTGGCGGGTTTGGGAGAGAATAAACTGGAATGGTGTGAGGAAAAGTGTGAAATTGGACTTCTTTTTATAGGCTGCCAGGAGCCGAGTACGTAGGGCGTACTCAAAAACTACGCAGAGCATACTTAGTACGTTGGGCGTACTGGTGCCACATCTCACCATCTAATCGCATGCCTTGGAGAGGAAGGTGTGGTGTCAGATCGCGACATGTGTCACCCTCTAGTTAATCCAAAATTTTATTATCTTGTAAAATCCATAACTTTTGCATACGAGCTCCGTTTTTTTTATGTTTTCTATATCCACACGTAGCCATAGATGTGATCTACAACTTTGGTTTAGACTCCGTCGGCTAATTTTTAATTTATTTTTAAAGTTATATTTTAACATGTTTAGATACTTAAAGTCTGTTAAAAATTCATAACTTTGTCATTCGACGTTCGTTTTTTACTGTCTTTATATCGTTGAGTTCCTATTAATGAGATCTTCAATTCTCATTTATATCATCTTGGCTAAAAATTGACCGATCTAAAATTCGATTTCCGAACTGTATACTGCTACGTTGAATCTTCGAAAAATCATAACTTCCTCAAATGAAGTCAGATTTGGACGTTCTCTATATGCACGCTCTCCGTTTAACGTCTACTATGACTTTTGTTTGGATCGCTAAGGCTAAAAAGTATTTTGTCAATAATTTACTTTTTACGATACGTGGAGCCATGCCGGTTTAATCGTGAAACTTCGACGGGACATAACTTCTTTGTTATAAGTCAGATTTCAACGTTCTCTAAATTAACTAGCCCGATTCTGCGGGTGTTACAACATATTATCTGTATAATGGGCAAGTATTTTTATTACTTACTAAGCGTTAGACTAACAGTTGCTACTTTATGTCTTTAGTTGCAGGTCCTTCAAGTACGAAGGACAAGGAGCTGGGGTGATCAAGGGATTTGGACATTCATCGGGGCATGACATCCATTTTATGTTTACCTTTTTGTTAGTTTTGTTTTCAAAACAAATATTAGCTTCCAATTTTGATGATGGATTTTGATACATTACCATTTGATGGTTACAATGTTGTATTCGCTCACTACATAGCACATCTTGGCAGCCTAGCATACGACTATACGGTCTTTTGGCCTCTTTGTAAATGGTACATACGTATTGTTTTGGTGTATTAATGAGATGAGTATTCATTCCAAATAACACATACAGCGGGGGTTTGTTCACTTCGTTTTGGGTCGGGTTATGGGTCGTTAAAATCCTAGTCACATTCTACCAATATGCTTGTGATCTATAGTCTCTCTCGTCGGCGATAATCAAATCGGTCGCTGCTACAAAGTCCTCTACTAACATCTCCTGCAAGTTTTTATCAAGAATCCATTGCTTTCTTATATTTCGATTTTATAGTTCCTTTTGGGACACTATTCTGTGAGTTTTCTGATTGCATCTCTGGACATGAAAGATGTAGCGAGAAACTAGGATCTGCAAGTTTGAAGATGTTATTGTTGATTAGTATCTATTAATTTCATTTTTTTTTGGAACGGCTATCTATTATTTTTTTTGAACTGAATTGTCTTCTTTGCTTATTTAATAATATTGACTTATTTTCAAATCTTTCATTGATGCTTTGGAGTTCGGACTACAAATTTACTAACGAGTAACGACCATTCCAAAGGTAAATGTTTGAACTTTGAAGAAGATTACAAGAATGGAGAATCTTTTTTTTTTTTTTTTGAATGGATGATATAGTACCTGTTGTTTTCTATTAAATTTAAATTAATAAATGTGAGTTGATTGAATGTGTTGATTTTTATTTGAAATTAAACTTTAAATTGCTGTGCATGTGTTTATTTTATTAATTTATAATTAAAAGTTTGTGTATGACGTCTTCTTGGAGAAGAATTGTATATTTTAATTAAGGAATAGTCATGTAGTGCTTATTAATATGTTTAAATTTCTTCTTGAACAATTAGTCAATTAAGAATGGACGTGTAGCTAGTGCTCATTGTGTTTTGCTTGCTCAATATATTGATTTTTATATCTTTAATAATTTTTTATGTTTTAAACTTGATTTCATACTATTAAAGTGTTGAAAATGATAATTATTTGAAAATAAAAACTGAAGCTAGTTTTGAGTATTTTATTTTACATAAAAAGTTTAAAACTTTTCCCTTTTTATATTCATAACTAGGTGTGAGACCCATGTATTACATGAGTTTACTAAAAAAAATTAAATATAAAATTTTAACAATTTGAAAATTTTGGATTTATAAGAAAAATGAGAAATTTTTTGATTTATTAAAATTAATGAGGCTTTAATGTATTGAATATATTACACATATAAACATTTTCTAATAAATACCTTACATATATATTACCTTACATATTAAATGTAGAATTTTAATTTGATAAAATGAAAAATACAATAAAATGACAAGTGAAAAATAGAAAATTTAAAAATTTTAGAAAATGTCATGTGTCTAAATGAAGGAGAAAAGGACGTGTAGCAAAAAACTTTCATTTATTATAGTAGATACAATTTAATTTGCGGAATTAATTTTTGTATTTTATAGAATTGTAAAAAATTTGGACCTAAATTTAATGGATTGCACATGAAGCTTATGTGATTCGACCGAATCAATTCTATTTTAAAATGTTAATACCAATTTGATGGTTGATAAATTCTGGTTAGTAGTGTCTACTTAGAAGTGAAAGTAAATTACCAAAATAGCCTTAGAAATTAGAATAAATAATGGCATTCAAATGTGAGAAAACTTGGCATTGTTTGTTGTATTAGAAAAATAATGCAATAGTAGTAGGAACATGGTAGACAAATAGCAATGTTTGAATAGATCTCGTGTTCTTTTTATTTCTCTTTCACGTACCTCAATTATTGTACCATGTGCTTCTTCACATGCACGTATGCCCCCCTCACTCTCTTGTCATGTATTATATTGTACATACATTGTACTTTCAAGTACCTTTTTCTTTTTCTTTTTCTAAATTTATCGACCATTTTTTCTCCATCTTTCGAAAGTGTAAAATGTAACATAGCTTTATAATTTGCGTGTTTTATTACCATTTTTCCTAATTATCATGTCCTTGTTTGGGTTAACATTGTCATTTCAAAAAGCTAAAAGAATCAAAACATTTGGAAAATTAAAAAATAATAAAGTAAAATACAAAAGTTTACTTGAGCCTAAAGAGTTCTTCACTAATTAATGAGGCTTCTTTCATTTGATTTAGGACAACTGTTTGGTAATGGTAGGAAAGAAACGTTCTAAAGAACGCAAAACTATATAGTTAAATCAAAAAATCTTTAAAACAAATATCATTAGAGGTAAAATTGGTAAACTTATAAATAAAAATATCAAAGTTTGAAAAAAAAAATATCAACATAAAGTCATTGATCCCAATAGTCATGTGCAAGTTATCCCTATAATTGTTAAACTTGTTATGAGTTTTATAGGACGACAACGATTATATAAAAGAAGTTAATTCGGACAATTTATTGCCATATATATACAACAAGGTTATGATTTTTTTACATATTGTACAACCCATCTAAAACATAAATTATTGTTTATAACAAAAATTACTTTGTACAAATTAGCTCTCTTATGTAAATATATTGAAAAACATATAAAATCTTCAATTTCATCAAACAACTTGAACAAAAAACTTAAAAGAAAAAGAGGATGAAACCTACAAGTCAAGTAAAACTTGATTTTCATCATTACATATTTGCTTAAAATCAAAGTCTTGATTTTTAAATGAAACAAAGGTCTCAAGTCTCAACCATAATGATCAAGAGACAAATCATAAGAACATTTTTGGTTGGGTTAAAGGGTAATAATGTAATTTCATAAATCGAAGCCAAAATTTAAAAAAAAAAAAAAAATCTTGGAAAATGAAATATGATAAGTTGATAACAGATAAGACTTTGATATAAAAGTTTGAGCGGTTGCATGTGGCATTGAGTGCACAACGATGGACCATGCCGCTTACGTTACTATTCCACCATTCGCATTTTTACTGTGTTAAACCCCACACAACACACAACACACTAAAATTATAAAATCTATAAAAACAATTCATATTCATATTTAAAATCAACGAAACTTTCATTCAATTGATAAAATCAACGATTAGTAAATCTGATTACAAAATTCTACAATGAATTCATCATGTTATCTGTTTTCTCTTTGATTGAGATCATATTCTTCTTGGAAGAGACTAATCTTAACGCTAAAATCACTACTAATACGTAAAATTGGTTCATGATTATGATTAAGATGATGATGATGATGATGGTGATGATGAGGATGATGATGATGGTGTTGATTAGATCATATGCATGAAACTTGGCCCGATTTGGCGATGAATCAAGTAATCATCGCCGGCGTTACACCCATCAAAATTTGAGATATGGTTCACCAATTGTTGCTGTGAATTTTGAAGTTCCACTTGTCGTCGGAGCTCCATTACTTTCCGGTGAGAGTTTGAGTGTTTCGCCGGAACAAACGAGGGGCTAGCGGCGGGGCGATACTCCGGGACTAACCGACCGGATTTGTAACGGACTCCACATGCGTTGCATAACGTTTTAGGACCCATTGGACCCCTCCGCCACTGCGGTGTTGTGTCGGAACCGCAATGCAGGCATCTTCGGAGAGAGTTATCGGAACGGTGGGTGGTTTCCGGCTTGTTAATGTCGGTCGTTGACGATTTGAGGAGAAGGAGGCGTGAGGACCAATCGCAGGGAGCGGCGCGTGATCGTTTGCTACGAACTTTACCGGGGACCAAAACGTTGGTTTGAAATATCGGTGAGTTAATTCTGTTAGGACCTGTGGTTTTGTGTTGGTATTCGCGAGTCGTCTCGGAAGATGAGGTGTCGGTGGCGGTAGCGGTGGCGGTGGCGGGTGCTTTGTTTGCGGCGGAGATTAATTGCAGATTATGTAAGTCGTCGCTCGAGAATGATTCCTCTGTGAAACTCGATAACCATTCCAGCTCTGCTAAATCATCATACTGCATAATTCAAATTCAACACATGAATTCATTAGAGTTTGTTCGAGTTTTCATAATAACACGAAATCGAAACAGAAACGGAAATTGAGCTTGAGATTATGGAGGTGGAATTGAACTTACCGGTAAACAAAGTTCACCACCGGAGAATTGAGAGTCGGAGAGGCTATAGGAGCTGATATTTCCGGATAACTGAGGTTCGCTGCCGGAGATAGAGGAATTTGAGCTGGAGAAATCAGCTGAATTAGAATTAAAACTCTCGTAATAAGCCTCGTTCATGACGACATCTTCGTCGTTAGGAAAATCAAGGAGCAAGTCATCAATGGTGAACTGATTGCCTCCGGTGATGAAGTCGGCCGGCTTCTGTTGTTCAAAGAAGCATTCTCCGGCGCCGAAGTAACTTCCCATGAGTGCGACCGGAGCTTCAGTTGTGATAATTGGGAGAGAGAGACGGAGAAAGGTGAAATGGGTGTGTTGGTGGTGGGCGGTATTTGAGGAGTGAAGGGGGAGGGGGCTAAGTGTAAAATTTTTATTATGTAATTAAATAAAAGCATCTTTAGGTGCTTAAAAAATTAAAAATAGAATCTAATGGCTCAAGTCACACTTGCTACTCAAAGTTGTTTCCCATTCTTAAATTTCTTCTTCAAATGTGCTTTTCCTTTTTTCTTTTCCTTTTTTCCTTTTTCTCTTTTTCTTTTAATTTAGGTTTACCAAATATAAGACAGATTAGGATGAAAAACAATTTGATTTATTCATAAAAATATCATGGTAGTATAATTTTATGAGAATATTTTTCTGAACTTTAATCTTTTTGTAGCGATATAAAAAATCGATAATTTTTAACGATATTAGATAATTCTTTGTGTATATAATTTAAGATAATTTAAGATGATCTTCTAGTCTTCACCTAATGGGGTTTGATAACATTCGTGATATGCATTCTTATTATGAATATTTATAATTTTATTGTTTTCAACGTATCATTCAACCATCAGGCATATAATCATAAATTTACGTTGCTATATAAGAGGATTATATTACAGTCCATATACGGATTAGAGCTTTATATACTCCGAGTACCTAAGAATATTTACAATCTTATTTTTGGCTAATTATCTTAATTGTTATTTAGGGTTAATTAGTGTAATTAATAGGCAGATTCTAGTTCCGACAGTTTGGGTGTGAGTTTTATCAGTCATCTGTGCAATGTGAGTCTCCTCACTATTCTTATCTATGTGGTAGAATATATATATATATATATATATATATATATATATATATATATATATATATATGTATGTATGTGTGTGGGTGGGTGTGTGTGTGATATGTGTTGTTGTGTGTGTGAAGAGACTTCAGATAGTTTCCATGGTTGCTGATAACTCATAGTGCATGTTGTTTGCCCACTGAGACTTTGGGTAGTCTTCAGGGTTGTTGATAACCCCTAGATGTTTATTTTATGTTGTGTTGTATGTAGTTTTTTTGGGAACTCACCAAACTTTGTACTTACAGTTGTTGATTACATGTGTTTCAGGTACTTCTGATGATCGCGCGAAATCGAATGCTTGATTGTACACATTCACCTATAGTTTCTGATTTCATATATTTTTGGGACACTCTGATATTTTTTATGATGATTTGTATTTGACACTTGTGATTTCTTGAGTTGGTTTTTATAAACTATGTTTTATGGAAATTTAAAATGAAAAATTTGGTTTGAAAATCTAGATGTTACACATTGCATTCTGTATTTATGTTAATGTTATTATATTGTGAGATTTGTATTCTTTCAAATGATTAAAATATGGTGATGTCATCCCCAATATGAGAACTTATTAGAGTTTAAAAGTTCAGGAGACTTGACCTTGGGAATCAGATAAGTAGCTTATCCTTTCTCCTTATATAGTTTAAATATGGGATTAGATCATTAGGCATACTTTGCATATTGTATAATTTTGATGTGTATTTAGACTAGATAGAGTTGTGAATGTTAGATTTTAGAAGGATAAGTTAGAACTTTGAGAAGATTAACTGATGTAATGACACGTATTCTTATGTGATGTTCTAAGTTTTCTAGAAGCCTCTTGATAGTAGATAAGGAAATGATTCGAGTAGGGATTAAATCTGTTATATAATTATTCAAATCTGGATTCATCTACAAGTTACTTGAATTATAAATAGGACCCTTGGAGCAACAAATTTTGTGGCTAACCTTTTCCAAGAGTGAAATCCAAAAATTTGCTCTCCCTCAGTGCTCTCTCCTCTCAATCTTAGGTTTTCTTGAATTGTGGGTGTGAAACATTAGAGGCTGGCACATTATTGGAGATAGGTTTTCCAAGGAGACAAGAAGATTTTGATTAGCTTGTTTAAATATACAAAAGGTATGTATTCTTAACCATGAATTTCGATTAATAGGGTTTAGTTTTTGTTTTTCATAAGTATGTTACTATTAGAGGTTAAAAAGACATAGATCCATTTTAGGTTACATGTA
Source organism: Lactuca sativa (assembly GCF_002870075.4). Taxonomy (NCBI): domain Eukaryota; kingdom Viridiplantae; phylum Streptophyta; class Magnoliopsida; order Asterales; family Asteraceae; genus Lactuca; species Lactuca sativa. The sequence continues at coordinate 181,058,626 of NC_056626.2, read as the reverse complement.
CCCTTAAGTGTTAAGAGAATTTCTGCATGTACATTTGATTTGTAACCTAAAATCCCTAATAGAAACAACATTATCATAACTAAAACCAAAAAGAAGGTGACAATAGATGTCGATGGGATCATCTTGGATTCAAGTGAATACATGCTTAATCGTAAGGCTAGGTTTATTTATTCTGTACATCTATTGTGTGGTCATAAGGACAATTTTGAACCAGTGGATGAATATAATTAATGGTCATGATCTGAGTGATTAGGATAACATGTACCATATAATCACACAAATTTCACCATAAAGGTATTTTGGTCAATTAAACCATTTTAAAAAAAGAAAATTTTAAGGGATAATTAAATATTTTAATTTTAAAAATATGAATTTTTAAATTAATTCAATTTTAATTCGTAATTTTTTATAATAACCGATTTTATTTTGTCAGAATGATAGAATGCTAACAATAAACCAATAAATCTATTTCCGATTTTATTCTTACATAATACAATTCCATTTAAGATATTTAACATGATTTAAAGAATTCTACAACATATATTATCAAGAATAACATTTTCTAAACAATACAAATTTTATTATTTAAGAATCACTAATTACATAAACTTTTAAATAATAAGATTGTAAAGAAGAATTACATCTGAAAAAAATATGACTAATAATGATTAAAAATTACATTTATTCTTAAAGATTAAAACTAAGAATAGTTAAAAAAAACATCAAAATCTAACAAAAGTATTAGTCCATTCTAAAAGAATATTATCTCTAATAATCGTTTTATATATTCCGACAGAATACATGTTGCTAGAATACACTAATGTTCTCCATGTTCCAAACAACTTTGTTTATTCCGAGTGAGTTGATCCTGAAACAAAATATAAACCGAATCAAAACTCGGAAATGATAAAGTAGCAACAATATTTAAACCCAAGATGAAGACTATAACAACATAATTAAAAGTAAAGGCCTAACCTTAATATCCTTTAACCAAAATCAGAATGCAAATCTTACGAGATTCCATTTATATGGTGTGTATTGTAATTTACTGCTTCGGTTGACTTGGAATTCGAGATTTTATTATGACATAATTGGAATATGAGATTCCATTCAGACAAAATGTTGTAAGGTGCATATATAACATGTTTTGCTTTGATATGTCTCTGTTTCATTGAAACACACATAACTGGAACTTCTTCAGCCATATCCACTTGATGAAAATAATTCAAATAAAGTTTCGGTCACATGGTAAGCGTTTCCCAATAAGGCTCCGATAATCAAAACTACCGATGTGCAAAAATATACCTATCTAGCTTTAAATTTATAAACTTAACTACTTATTTAGTAATGTACCTATAGGCAGTGTACCTAGTAAGTATATAGTATAGTAAAGTAAGTTGGGTATCGAACATATAGAACGAATTTAGCTAATAATTTAACTACTAAAGCCTAATATTTAGCTAATCATGGCAGAAAATAAGCACACAAAATCATAGGTATTCATTCAACATGATTAAATCAATGCAAACCGAATGTGGTGTTTAGTCTTCAAATCTTCAATTTCAAATGATTTCTCCTTAAAATAGTTGAATTTCGCAGGTTTATGGCCTCTAAAATCGACTATCTCTCTATAATAGCTCTAATCCAACCTCTCAATTCAAATGTGCAAAGGGTATTTATAATTTTCATAAAATCGTAGCTCATGTCATGATAATTAAGATCTCACGTCGTGAGCTCAGTAGAATCTGTGTCTGGCAAGGAATTTGGCTTCCGCATAGTTATCTTCTAGAATCTTGATCCTCACGTCGTGAGATTGTTATGCTCACGTCGTGAGCTTGGTCTTTTGCTAGAATCTTCTTCTTTTGAACTCCATTAGGCTTTTGTTTTAGCTCTAGTCCTTCCAAGCTCCAATATTTGTCACGCTGCAAAATATAATTCAATTCAATAAGTATCAAATGTCTTTGCAATTAAACAAAATATTACTTAAAATGTATTAAAATATTGCGCATATATATATATATATATATATATATATATATATATATATATATATATATATGACAATATCAAAATACCCCACACTTATCTTTTGCTTGTCCGTAAGCAAAATTAATCTTTTAAGTTAAACTTCCATTACCAACATTGCACAATACAATTCAATTAGAAACCAACCATTACACCAAGACCGCAATGCTTATATTTGTGTCTATAATTCCTAAAAATTTTCCAATCCTAAATACTCACAATCCTTATGAACCTTCACCCTTTAGTTTATATGAAACTCATTTTTGCAACCCTCCAAATCCATCGTCAGAAATCTTTCTTAACCTCAAGGTATTTTTGGTTAACCTACCCACGCATATATAATATCTAGAAAGAATTACAACTTTGATATCACAATGGAGCTCTTTGAATTCATCTTTTCTTTGATTTGTTCGAATTCAACACCTTTTTGGTTGATTTTTGGTATCTTCAATTTTTGAGTCTTTAGAATTTTTTGTCTTTTGATCTTCGTACTTTGATTGCTCCAAAATTCTTTCTACAACATTATTTTAATTTCTCTCTTTTTTATATAACTCACTTTTTTCTCTCAATTCCTACATACTTAAGCAAGGGAGCTTAACTTCAACATTTATTAGTTAGATGTATTAGTCTAAGTGCCATGATTACAAAAGCACTCCTGGATAGATTTCAGGTACACGCTCCCCCACACCTATTTCATACAATGCCCTCATTGTATGTATAAAACTATTAAAAACAATAAAAATGGGAGAAAAGGAATAGACTCCCCTGGGATAGTAGTGGCGATATCGATTTCTTGAAGATATGTGAAAAACTCGAACATCTTGAATATGTAACTGGAACTTGGACTTTTCTAGTACTCATGAATGTGATGAATAAAATGCGAACCATAAACTTGCAACTTCAAAAAGTGTGGTGCATAAAATATTTAAAGTAAAACATCTTAATGTAGGAAAGAATACGCCACATTATAAGGATGAAAGAAGAGAGTGTTATGCCATATGTTCCGACTCACGACATAAATATAGTTCAGATCGTTTTTGAAATCACGATGATATATGCCTCACGTTGTGAGAAGTAGATAATCACGATGTGAGATCTAGGTGATGGCATATTGCATTCCTTATATAAGTCTTCTATGTATGTGATCTTTATTGTCTTCTTAACTCATTAATACTTGTTTAAAGACCCATTTTGGTGGAATTCTTTCTTCTCTCTACTCTTTCTTCACACACCACTGTCACCCCACACTAATCAAAGATTATGATCTTTGATTCTTTTCTCTAATGCTCATGACTTCTCTTTTGATCTCTTTTTTTTCTCTCAATGCGAAATGGTTCTGCGAACAAACAAACTACTGGTTGTAACGAGAAAACTAACATCTACCATTCAGTTACATGTTTTTAAAAACAAACCAAATAAAAATAAAAACACACACAACACACCAAAAATAAACTAAGAAAAATAAAATAAATAAAAAAAGGTTAAATATCAATCATCATCTTCATCGCCTCCCGCTCAATTAGGCCGGGCTCCATCTCCCGGTCGTGACCAAAGCTCCTCCCATATCAGAATGTATGGATAGTGAGGTGGCATAGTGGGTGGTCGCATGATGTGAAAGTGTGAAAACAAAACGTCCATAGATTGGTTGTGATAGTTCACACCCCTTGTAAATTATCTAAATATGTACCAACCCGACTTTGAAATGGGTTGGTTGGTACACCACCCTCAAATTATTGAGGTTGTTGTTATTAGCCTCGGTCTCCTCTTTCCCTCACATTCCTGTGCCCCCAACGGTCTCGGATGCTCCTCGAGTTGATCCAAATTTCCAGCCTCGTTGTCAGCGGGAATATTCCAATGTGTACCCATATTTATAATAACATATATGGACTCCAAATAACCCAAAGATAAATCATCTCCTTCCTTTCATGTCAAGGTGTGAGTAATCCATGGTGTAAAAAGACCATACAATCGTGCCAAGCGAGTGAGAAAATGACCACCCGATATAGGGCTCCATGTTCGTGAAGTGATCGGCTTGCTTCCCAACTAGCTAGCAAGATGGTAAGGAATGTTGCAACAAACGGTCGACGCAATAATGGACCTTAAAAAGAACAAGTTGAGACTCATGACCTTGTCCTCATTTTTCTTATGGTTGATAGAAAAAGTCACAAAACGGTGAAGGGGTTAGTGAATACGTGACCGGATGTGGCTTTCTTGTGAGACACCCAAATAAAATGCCCCATTAGCAATTGTAGTCCAAAATCATACCCATTTACCCCTTGAGAATATTCTCGTGCAACTGCCCTTAAAAATTTACCAAAAGTTGGAGACACTGTTTCTTTTTTCTCATAAATCCCCATTCTCCATGAAAATTCCACCAAGCTGTATTCGCGATATTTGCCCCCAAGACGAAAAGCAAGGGCTCGTTTATAGTAAGGATCTTCCGTGCTTTCTTCAAATGAGACTGTTGCGAAAAAATCGACACATAACTCTTTGTAAACCGGCTCACTAATGGCAAACAAATTTTCCACCCATTGCATGTGAAAGAAAATCCATCCCCAACAAATGTTTTGGTTAAATATAGGGTCAACCTCGCCATAATTCCAATTTCTTCCAATTTTACCCAGTCAATGTGAGGAGAAATTGCAAACTCCCTATTGTATAACCATCCCAATTTATCCTTGAGGTTATTCACCACATTTTAAGGAACATTGACGGGAAATTGATACAATGGGTGGAGTTCAAACACATTTTCTTGGAATTGTTCATTGTTTCTCCTTGATGGCATTTTTTGTAAAATACACAACAAACAAAACCCAAAAAGAAATACCACCGATTAAATACTTAGCAGATTGCATAGAAACCCATTAACCTAGAACTCACTTCGTGAGCTTTAAGGCTCTTGTCGTGAGCTTCAAACATGGCAGATTTGAATTAGACTTTAAGCAGGAAAAACTCAGTCCAACAATTACCAAGGTTTTCTCTAATAGCAGTTTAATGTCCTAAAATCTAACATGTAAGACCTAATTCGTACCAAATTAGGGGAATTTGGGTGAAACCAAAATTTAACATAAACCCTAAGTCCTAAATTCTCAAAATTAGTGGATTTGATCATGAAAAATGACGTAAATCATTACCTTGGAGATGTAAACCTAAGCAAGATGGAGGAAAGTAAGATTTTCGGCTGAATTCAAAGTGCAAAGGGACCAGATCGAGCTCACGTCGTAAGTGAGTTGAAAGTGAAAGTGCAATTGAAAGTGACTTATGATCTTTAAGCGTACCGTGTTTTTACTTCTCATGTCATGAGATTCATGGGCTCACGTCGTGAGCCTTGTCTGGTCCGTTTCTATGGGCTACTACTGTTGGGTCACAAATCCAAATTCTTTATATATTTTACTCGTGATTTATTCTATTAATTATCATTATTTTTCCATTATAAATTTTTGAAGAATATCTTTCACTTACAATTTGGATCCCACTCTTGATTTCAAAATTTTGGAGAATGACAAAGAAAACTACCCTAAAATGCAAAAACATAAAAATAAAAGAAGAAAAGAAAAGAAAATCCAAACCGATCTCAGGTTGCCTCTTGAGAAGCGCTTCTTTTTCATGAGCCACACTCCTTACATCCTATATTGTTGCGGTTGGGCATGCTAATTCCCGTTGCACTTTTTTTTCCTTCCACCTCCTTTTTTAGGCTTGAATCCTTCTTATATATGCCTTCTTAGATTTTTCTTTCTTTTTTTGAATGTTGCACGCCTCAAGCTTTCTCTTATCTCCTTGAGTTTTCACATCCTTCGAGTTCTTCTCTTGATTTTCAGCTAGTCCCATGTTGTCCATCTTCATTGTATCAATATTTTCCTCCTTCCTTTCATGTTCATCCCCTTCATCACTTGAACTTAGCTCTTCACTTTCACAAACCCCTTCTTCTTGAATTTTTGGTGTAGTAAAGGCAAAGACCTCAAAGATCATCGGTATCGAGGCTCTTAGTTTAGTGGGTTTGACTAGTTCTTTAGGCTTTTCTCTTGTTTGGATCTCTTTTTCCATTAATTTTTCTAACTCTCCAAGTTCGTTGTCTTCATCAATAAAGAATACTTCATTTTGAGCTTTAGATTTTTTCAAATCTTTCTTCAACTTCGTATGTCATCTCCTTTTTACCACTTGCAAGGTAGGCTTTGATTCACGAATATCTACCAAGGCTCGTGCGGTATTAAGTAATGGGCGTCCAAGGATAATAGGAACATTTGCATCCTCTTTCATGTCTATCACTACAAAATCAATTGGAAAAACAAATTTTACCAATTTTACCAATATATCTTTAATTATGCCTCGAGGACGAGTAACCAAATGATTAGCGATATTAATTCTCATCCTTGTGCTCTTCAATTTTGGAAGATTAAGGTTTTGATAAAACAAATATGGCATCAAATTAATGCTCACTCCAGAATCGGCTAAGGCAAATGTCTTTGTGTTATTTCCAAACTCACTCGGAAGTGTAAGGTGTCCGGGATCTCTCATTTTCTTTGGTATTCCCTCCATAATCACAATTTAACATTGCCCACTAAGAACCACCTTGGAAGTCTTCTCTAATTGTTGACGAGTGTCGAGGAGATCTTGCAGAAATTTAGCATATTTGGGAACGTTAGCTAATGATTCAATAAATGGGGTATTAATTGGAATACCCTTGACTTGATTCATAAACTTCTTATGCTCTTGTTCCAATGGATGCACTCTAGCTCGAGAAGGAAATGGTAATGGAGATTGATATGCCTTGACAAAAGAAGATTTTTTATGATCAGACCCAACCCACGATGGAGGGGTTGATCCTCACGACGTGAGAACTGGGTATCAACAACTTCATATTTTTCTTCTATTTTCTTCCGCTTCAGTTGTGGATCGAGCTACTTTGTGTCTTCTTCTAATGCCTCCAAGAACTTAGAGATGGTGTCTTCTTCCGTGGATATGACCATGATATGTGGTTGCGTCTTTTGATCGGGGAATTTAGGTGGTAACCGTTCGTGAACTAGTGTGGTCAATTGCTCGAGTTGAGTCTCAATATTTTTGATGGAAGCTTGTTGATTTCTAATGGTAACATCAGTTGCATCATGTCATTTTTCAGAAGCCTCCATGAACCTATTAAGCATTGAATCAAAGTGCAACTTCTTCTTGGATGGTGGTTGTTCTTTTTTTGGTAAAGGCCCCATCCAGTTTGTCGATATTTTTCTTCTTTTTGCTTTTTGTACTCTTCATAGGGCAACCATTATTTCTTTGGCTTTATCCAATCTTCATCAAAGCGGTCTCCACTAGAGTAGCAAACTTGAGATTTTTTATGCCTATTTTCGTCCAAATGGCAATCCTTTGTCAAATGTAGCCCATTGCAATTTTCACAACCCACACGTATTGCATGTATGGATTGGTTCATTTTTGTCATTCTTCGATCCATGTTACTCAACATTGCCAAAACTGTCTCCATGTCCTTCGAAGCAGCATTTGTGATTCCCTTTTCTCCGTCTTGTCGAGGGTTGTGGTACTCTCTTGAATGCTTTGAAAATTCTTCAATTAGTTCTTTGATTATAGCGAGATTATTTTTCGTGAGAGGACCTTAAGAATCGAGGAGTTGCCTTGTCATTACGTTTACCCCATCATAAAATATAGATACTTTTTGTTGCTCATTAAGATCATTTTGGGGACAATTTCGTAGCAATCCATTATATCTTTCCCATGCTTCATACAATGACTCCCCGCTTGTTGCTCGAAATTGGCTATAACTATCTTAAGCTTAGAAACCTTTGATGGTGGGCAAAATTGTTGGAGGAATTCGTCACACACTTTTGCCCATGTTGTAATTGCACTGGGTGGGAGTGCCTTCAACCAATCTTTAGCTGCTCCTTTGAAGGTGACCAAAAGCATTCTCAACAACATCGTTTCTCGTGGAATGTTTGGAATATTAAAGCAATCGACGATGTCATTGACTTCATTGAGGTGTTTGTATACATCTTCATGATCTTTTCAGTAGAATGGAATATGTTTTAGCGCGGAAAAGATGTTCCCCTTGAGCTTGAAGTTTGCGTATCAGGAATTTCGGGTTAGACAAGGCTCGGACCGACATCGTCACAAATTCTCTTCTTGTATGCCACCATTGTCATGTCAGAAATGTTTGCTATGTTGTTTTTGGGCTCGCTTTCGGGTTTGCTACTTTAGTTTGATTCTGTTTTGGGCTCATAACCAACTTCCTTTTTGTTAGGAGTCTTCTCAAAACTTTCAAACGTGTTTTTGTTTACCAGCTTGTTGCTTGATTTTCCAATGTGTTTGCTCTTCTTTTTATGAAATGCTGACTCTGGATCGTCAAATGGTGGTGTCAATGGTGTCTTTGATCTGTGGGTCATGTATTACCGAAAAAAAAAACAAAAACAAAAACATAAAAACGAACTAAAATAGAATAAAAACCTACTGTTTGATTACCACGATGTGGTAATTATTTCCATGAGGTGGTAAATCAAATAGAAGAAAAACAAAACGTAAAAATGAAATAAACTCTGAGATTATCAGGGCTCACATCTTGAGCGTTAAGAGCTCACATCGTGAGTTCAATATTTCAGGGAAATTAACTAAAGCTAAAAAGTAACTTTTTGTAGGTTTTACCCTACAAAAATGACCGATTAACCTAAAGCAATTAAAATAATAACTGAAATAGTTGTTCCCCAACAATGATGCAAAAAACTTGATGTGCAAAATTATACATATCTAGCTTTAAATTTATAAACCTAACCAGGGACAGCTCTATGATTTTAAGGGCCATGTGCTAAGAAGAAAAATGGGGCCCTAAATACAATTTTTTAATATATAAGGAAAAAAAATTTAAGACGGTGAATTATCGTTACGGAAAACTTAAAAGTAAATAAATTAATTAAAAAGGAACATATGAAATTTTATATAAAGTTCAAGGGCTAATTATGTAACTTATGAAAATGATTTGTTAAACATATTGGAAGGAGGGGTTGATTATGAAATATATAGCATAAAGAAATGGTCAAATGTGTAACTTGAATTTAAAACATCAAAATGTTGTGAAAGAGGATCAAACCTACATTGCTTTTGAATAAAAGACAAAATGTGTAACTTGAATTTAAAACATCAAAATGTGTGAAAGAGGATCGAACCTACATTGCTTTTGAATATAAGACAAAATCTGTAACTTGAATTTAAAACATCAAAATGCTTTGAAAGAGGATCGAACCTACATTGCTTTTGAAAAAAAAGACATGCCTTTGCCAATTGGGCTACCAAAACCCTATGAAATATTTTGAATAAATTCATATATATTTAGTTTTTAAATATATAATTTAATTTAAACTCGGGCCCTATTTTTTTCGTGGCCTTGTGCGGCTGCCCCTCTTTCCCCCCTCCCCCCTAAAACCGGGCCTGAACCTAACTACTTATCGACTAATGCACATATAGATAATGTACCTAGTTAGTATATAGTATTGTAAAGTAAGTTGGATAACGAACACAAGGAATGGATTTAGCAAATAATTTAACTGCTAAAAATTAATCTAAAAACTATAACTAAAGAGGGGGGTTTTGTATGATTTTGCAAGTTCATATAGACTTCAAACTAACCACTCAACTAAAAAAGATTGTAAATAAGATTTAGAAAATACTTCCACAACTTTGAATCCCCCCTTTTCCTATGTGTAGTTTCTAAGTATGGATTTATTCAGTTAGTTACCAATTTAGATGTAATTATCAGTCTAGGTCCGATTTACTAATATTTTTATCACTTCATGTACTACTATGTAATGGTTATACACAAGCAAACACAAAATTGATTAATAATGATAATTGGGCAATGTAAGATATATCTAGATAATTATCTATGGTCAAGACAATTAATCAAACACAATTATGATCAAATTATGTTCTTTAACACAGCTAAAGTTGTTACCTTTACTACTTAATCTAAGATTTGGTTAATCCTAACTCTAGCAATTTAATGGTCACTAAACTATTAGGTAAACAAGTTCATGTAATTTATTGGTCACTAAACTACACTTAACTTGAATTAAAGCAACAAAGATGAAAACTAACTTGAATTAAAGCAACAAAGATGAAAACCTTAACATGCTAGGTAATGATAATGAAACACATGTATAAAAGCAACTTCGTTAAGTCCAAATATAGAAAACTAGCACATAGTATTAAGGTTCATCTACACTAAACGAAAGCCAAATATTTAGCTAATCATGGATAAAATTAAGCACAAAAAATCATAGGTATTCAACATGATTAAATCAAGGCAAACCGAATGTGATGTGTAGTGTTCAAATCTTCAATTTCAAATGATCTCTCCTTAAAATAGTTGAATTTCGCATGTTTCTGGCCTCTAAAATCGACTATCTCTGTAGAATATCTCCAAATCCAACCTCTCAAGTCGAATGTGCAAAGGCTATTTATAGTTTTCATAAAATCGTAGCTCATGATATGAGAATTAAGATCTCACGTCGTGAGCTTAGTATAATCCGTGTCTGGCAAGGAATTTGGCTTCAGCATAGTTATCTTCTAGAATCTCGCTCCTCACGTCATGAGATTGTTATGTTCATGTTGTGAACTTGGTCTTTTTGCTAGAATCTTCTTCTTTTAAATTCCATTAGGCTTATGTTTTAGCTCCAGTCTTCCAAGATCCAATATTTGTCACGTCTGGTCCTTATTCTTCAAGAATGTCATATTTGGCTACAAAATATAATTTAATTCAATAAGTATCAAATATCTTTGCAATTAACCAAAATATTACTTAAAATGTACTAAGATATTGCATATATATATATATATATATATATATATATATATATATATATATATATATATATATATATATATCAACTACATAACCAACAACTATAAGAATCGTTTGCTTACTTTTTCGAACAGGAACATAGGAAATAAAAAACGATGGCTCGATTAAAATAACTAACTAAAAAATATATAAAAAAAACAATTTTTTTTTTCTATAATCAAATATGAACACCATATCACAAACAATTAACACCATTATCAATTTCTTCTATAAGATAATATGAACATCATAATCAAATTCTTCTCCAATTTTAGGTAGTCTTGGGAGCATCATGTGATATATCTCCTATGACCATGTAACACATGTTTCCCAGAATGGATTAGTGGATGATATAAAGGAGTCGAAGGAATGGTTTTTAAGGAAAACCATATGTCACGACAGGACACATAGAGTGTCACGATGTGGCACAAATGTTATGGAACACATGTTTTGGGTGAGCGTTACGACGTGGAAACATAATGGCCATAAGGTGGCAAGTGTTGCAAACCAAGCCCATGCTTTTTCAGGGTTTCTCCCATATTTAAGCACCTTAACTACCACTTTGGGGCATCCTGTTCACTCTCCATCTTCCCAAAACAAAGCCCTAGCCCCTCTTCGATGGTTATGAGCTTGGTGGCTTGATTTTGAAGTGGTTCCTCTTGCCTTAGTGAAGCTTGTGAAGAAAAGAACTCCTTCTTGGTGCAAGGAAGCATATAGCAAGACTAGAACCATAATCTTCTTCAAGTTTTTGAAACTTTGGAGGTAAAAAGTTTGCACCTTGACCTTGTTCTTTCAAGATTCATGTTTAAGGTCTCAAATGACTGGTTATGGTCCCTTCTTGGAAGCTCTTTGAGTTTGGGAAACTCCAGAGCTTATTATTGGACTCTTGTAGTCATGAACTTATATTAATGGAGAAAGAGAGGTTTTAGCTTGAGTGTTCTTGGTGCCATGTTTAAGTTTTGGTCATATTAAAATCTTAATGGACTTAGGGTTTAAGATCTTTCCTTGGAGTGGAGTCCTAATGGATAAAGTTGAAAACTTTATCCATTAAGTCATTAAGAAGAAGTAGATCTGGAGGTATGAGCCTTGATCCGTAAGGATTAAGCTCTTAATGAGAGAAATGGTATTCTGCTAGTGGCCACGATGTGACCAATGGATAGGCATGATGTGGTAAAGTTTAGAACCACAATTGTTTTGTCTTGGCATTGCCACAACGTAGACAAGGAAGGCCTACAACATGGAAATGTCCTGAATGTTGATTGATTGTCTTGACATTTCCACGACGTGGCCAAGTATGGCCTACGACGCGGTGTTGACTTTGACTGGATTGACCATTAACTTCTGAACAATTTGATGGGTTTTGATACAAAATATAAGTTTGTTTTTCATAAAAACCATAACGGAAGAATTATAAAAATAACAAGTTTATTTTTAGTTTATAACAAAACCAAAACATCAAGGATCCATTTATGAGGTTAGAATGAAATAAAAAAACAACCAAAGAGTGTTTTAGAATGAAACCCTTTAAAACCTTTGAACCCATTTGGTTTTGGGGTGTTGACGAAGATAACAAAAATTCCAAAGTAGAATTTCTCTATGTATATCCACTATCAAGAGTAAGGCACTTAGAATGCTAGTTCCTTATTGTATTCTTGAGTGTCTTAAGCCTTTAAGTGCTTAACTCAAATAAGCACTAAAAGAGACAACTCAAGAAGGCTTTCATCACCAAAGTAAAGCACCAAACTTCAAAATTGACAGAGCTCTTCATACTAATGATTTTAGAGAGAAAGAGAATAAGAAAAAAGACCAAAAACTAACTAGTTTTTTCATGTGAAGAGTCTCCTTTTATATCCCATGCAAGATAAGGGCTTTAGATTGAAATAATCTAAAGTATTCGCATCCTTTATAAGCACGGGGAGACAAATCACCGAGGTTGACAAGCAACCTCCATGTCTATTTAAAAATTTCGGCCATATCTCTTGAAAGAAGAAAAGATTCTTTGATTTTTATAAACTCAAATTTTCTAAAATATAAAATTTGTCTCTAGTTAAAAGATAATAGAATCCAACTAGCCTAAAAGATTGTGCATCACTTATTAATTCATACCATAAGATATAATAACTAGTTATATTCTCTTATAATTATTATTTTCACAAAACAATAATTATTCCCTAATTAAATAAAGAATTAATATTATTTATTAATAATAATATTAATAGTAATTATACAAAATGTGCCAACTTGATAAAGGTGTGACCTTATAGGATCACATTTATTAGGAATGCTACTCAATAATGATTATTGGGCATATAGATTTAACACAGTTTGACTTAGGGTCAAACTTGGAGGATTTGGGTTGCTGATTGAGGACTTGGGTTGCTGATTAAGGATTTATCTATCTTAGTGTTAGCTGGTTCATGGATTTCTCAATGCAAGGAATTAGTGTGTTGATGTGATTCTCTAGTTCTGCGATTCAGGTGAGTTTCTCACTATTCCACATATCCAATTGTATATCCTTTGCATGGTAGGATAGAGGTATTGTCAGAGTATAACTATGTTAGTTGGCTAGGATAACTACATGTTATGTGTGTGCAGTTTAGGACATTTGGTGTCTTGGTATGCTATTTTGGTAGGGTCTTGCCTGTTAATCGTATGATACTTCTAGGAGTTATGTTGGATAGGGTAACTGGGGTAGGCTAGTTATCAAGATTATGTACGAATGAACAACGAAAAACTTAATTGAGAAGTGTGCAATGATAGGGTAACTAGGTACGACTAGTTATCAAGATTATGTACGAATGAACAACGAAAAACTTAATTGAGAAGTGGTCAATGATAGGGTAACTAGGTACGACTAGTTTTTGAGGGTATGATATGCTAGTATCTGTTATGATTTTATGCTATATGGTAATGTAGTAGTGGTTTATTGGGTTCTATGTAGTCTAAGTTGGATAACCTAAGAACTCTTGGTCTAATGCCTGATTGTGTTGTTCTTGTCTAATTGTTCGCTCTTAGGTGGATCTTTTGTTCGACTGCCTATCTAATCCCTGACTACATAGGAATTGGTGTATTACAGGGGAAGACCACGGGGGCCGTCCATGACACTTGCTTGTAAGACCATGGGGGTAGCCAATGAAATTTCATGAAAAAACCATGGGGGTAGCCCATGGAACTTGCTTGTAAGACCATATGAGTAGCCCATGGCATTGTAGGGAAAGACCATGTGGGTAGCCCATGACACTTTCTTGTAAGACCATGGGGGTATCCCGTGTCATTGAAAGTAAAGACCATGGGGGTAGCTAATGACAACATGTGAAACTATGATTTGACCCACATCATTCACCCAGGATTGGACCAGAACCATTATTTCTTATATGACTAATACGTATGTTATTATGGATAAGAGATTTTGTTGCTCGACGCTAGAGCTAATATCTTATGTGGATGCATTGTATGTATGATGGAATATGTGGTATACCGGGAAACTCAGTAAGCTTTATGCTTATAATTGTGGATTAAACATTTTGCAGGTCATTCATGAGAAGAGGTCGGCGGGACTGTACACATGCATCGAAGATATTCGTTTACATGACTTTCCAAGCTTAACTATGATAATGTATGGTTTCAAACAAACAAATGTTACTCAATGGTTTCTAAAGCAAAGTTTCAATTGGTTATTATATTTTAAAATTAAGAAAACAAAAAAATCTATTTGTAGTTTTTGGGACGTTACATATCATTGTTGTGAATTTTGTGAATTTAATGTTTGGTAACTTACTAGGTCTACTCGTTGACTACTTTGACTAAAAAGGACGATTAAATCTTTTTGGGCTTATTTGAAATCATGTTGTAGTGGGTTAATAGCATCCCTTCCCATTCTTCTAAACTCAATCACATGTCCTTCTACCCCTTATTTATTTATTTGAGCCCTATTTACACGTGGGTGTGTGTGTCTCTCGGTAGAAAGCCAAAAATCAAACGTCATAAATCAAAATTTGCGGATGAACAAGTAGGTGGCGTTAATGGCTGTATATTTGTCTGAATGTGGCAGTGAGATGAGGGGAATCAAATGTAGTGTTCAGTCAAGACCCAAACTTAGTTTGAAATTGGAATGAGATGAAATTTAAACAGAGAGAGGAGTTAAACCTAAATCGGTGGAACAATTAGATATTTTTAAATATTGATGAAGCCTTTCTTGATGTTGGGTGGAGATGGTAGTGATGATGGTGTCTGATGGTGTTAGTCGGCAAAGGGGTCCATCTCTGACCCTCCTATCTTCTTCGATCGTTGGTGGTTGTCTTCTTTAATCGTGGATAGGTAGGGTTAATGAAGATTATGAGGGTTGTTAATTTCTATTGTTGAGAACGAAAGGATTAGAATGCAAACATTTATAAGAGATAAATTAGGTCTTTAATTTCTTTCCTTAATTGCAAGGATTCAATTAAATTATATCATTAATTATAAATGGAAAACCCCGAAAATTCCCTTATTAATTTAATTTGTTATTTATTTTTTTGTTAATTTTGATTAGTCCCTACATCCACTCAATAGATGTAGAGTATACATGAACCTATCTCTTTAATAGTATGGTTATTTCCTTTATTCTAATAAGCTTACTTGAAAGAATTTTTTTCTACTACTAATATGTAGATGCTCTGTAAAACTAAAGGTTTCCTTGATGTGAACTTGAAGTACATAGAAGAACTAGGATTCATGTTTGAATTTATGTCAAAGTGAGTTTGCAAACACTTTTATGCTAATATATGAACACATATGTTCTTGCATGAATTAAAACCTTAATCACCAGACTTTACTATAATGGAAATTTTGATTTCGATTGATATACATGAAAGAATGTTGGAAAGTTTAGAGTAATGACTTTATAAAAAAATGTCAAAAAAATGAGGAACTGTGGTGTACTTGGTCAATTCCTTAGATGGAAATGTTTATACCTCTTGTTTATATGTGAAATCTTTATGCATGATCTTAATATCTGATGTTGTAAAAGTTGTTGTAGATGGTGATAAGTATCTTATATACGGTAAAGAGGTGGTTGGATTGATTTATTCTTTCAAGTGAGATGACTCTAATTCATAAAAAAAAAGGAAACCTCTTAATCTAAATACATGTCAAAATATGAGTGTTAGGCTTGAAAAGCCTACTAAATAATACCAAGGTCAGCGATAAAGGATGTTGGACTTGTAGACAATCCAAACCCATAATCGAACCTCTTAAAATAGTTTAAAACACGAAGGAATGATGTAAGAAATTATTTGGGAAAAAGAAACATATAAAAATATCATTGCTTAACATAATTTCGACTTTGATTACAAACATTATAAAATGAGTTTTTTTCTATTAGGGGGTTTGACTTGACTGAAAATTAACAAATGAATATGAATTGACATGGACCAAGTTGAGTCAATAGGTCTAATCACCACAAATGAGTTTCTAGCCTTTTCAAATTATTAGATTAATTCCAAATTATTTCTAACTTTAATCCAAGGAATTCTAAAGACTTAGCATGACAAGTTTACATTTATTAACATGTTCTAAACCCTAATTAACACCCTATTATTCATCATTAACTTGATTAAATTATGAATCAAAGTTGTCATCATCATAGACTTTACTTTTATGCTTTAAAACTTACAGATGATCACTAGATTCAATCTTCATCAATAATGATACAAATAAACTCCTAAACACTTTAAAACCTTAATAAAATGATTAATTCCTATATTCAATTAGGAGGAGACTTGGTTGGGTCATGATAGAATCATGGATCGAATTCCAAGGGTTTATGCGTTGGAGGTTGTTAAAGATTGCTTGGTTGTTAATAGATAGAGAGATGGTTCTTAGGTATGGAATTGGAATAGACACCTTAGAGAAGGTGGGGACATGGCTACTCAATACTCGACTTTGAAAAGGTTGCTTAGCTAGATTCAACTTGTTGATTAGATGGATAAATGTGAGTGGGGGATTGGACTTGATGGTACTTTCCTGGTTAGTAACACACTAGCAATAGACATCACATTGATAATGTTATGCTTCAAGAAGGTAATATAGTCATGAGGTGGTGGTGTAAACTCGTCCCAACCAAGATAAATGTCTATCTTTTTCGAGTGATGTTGGATAGATTCCCTACTAGAGTAAATTTGGAAGTTAGAAATTAGAAATATTGATGATCCCATGGTGTATGCCCCTTGTGTTATTCACAATGAAAGATTGAAATCATGTGTTTGCTAAATGTGATGTGGCAATCAAAATTTGGTAAAGGTTGTCAAGTGATTGAATCTTCCTTTTCCTCTTTTTGCAAATATTTTGGAGCTCTTGTGTGAATTCGATTGCTTTGAAATCGGTGAAGAAGAAGACTTTGCAACTCGTCAATAAGATGTTTTAGCAATATCGGAACAATGTTGTTTTTCGGAAGCCGATCATGAGTCATATGTTCGAAAATATTATCATTCATTCGTTTGATTGGTTTTCGAAAATATTATCATTCATTCGTTTGATTGAATCTTCCTTTTCCTCTCTTTGTAATTGTTGTTTGTTGCTAGTTTCTTGCTAGTTATTTTATATATATATATATATATATATATATATATATATATATATATATATATATATATATATATATATATATATATATATATATATATATATATAGAATCTTAATTGTTCTTTTATCATTCTATTACATTATTTCATCTGTCATCTTTTTTTTTTAGTTTCATTTTGTTGAACTAAATTGACCTTTTAAAATAGAAAAAAATTAATCAGTAAATAAAGTGTTTTTATAATTATGTGTTATAGAACAGTAATAATAAAAATGAGAATATTGGATGGGTGGTCAATTAAATGGTAGGAAAAAGAAAATGCCAAAGCATCCACCAGTGGCTCTGGTCCACCCGGTGAGCTGTAATTGCCCTCATTCTTCTCATATCACACCAATTTTACCTTTCCTAAACACATATCGCCTTATTTAAACGCGTAATACTTTAATATAATATGTATTTTAAATATAATAATTGTCTATGTTAATAGGTTTTAATATTTATTTCTGCACCAATAACATTGAAGTCAATTAGTTTTTGTTATTACATCAATTTAGTTGAATTGATACTTAAACATAATACATATATTAATTAATAAGTTAATATATGTGTTCATGTTTGTAAATGAGTAATTTAGTACTATTAATTTATTTCAAACCATGTGAATTGGATACGAATTAACTCAAACAACTATCGAGTTGAAATGGACTACTAATACTTATGTGAATTATATTTGAATCAATGTCAAGCAATGATGCTTAAGTCTTGTATTTATTATAATTTTATGGCAAGCATTTGCATATGATCATGAACACGAGCTTTCTTTTTTCTACTTTAAATCTTATACATGACTAAAAAGCCAGACAACTTCACACAAGTAATGTCAATTGTCATGCATTAAAAAAAGAACCACCCTTTATAAATCGATATATATATAT